>NC_142220.1:11420000-11655000 GCF_049639895.1 Pseudopodoces humilis | reverse complement strand
GGCTTCGCTCGTCTAACAGGTTGTAGTGCTGTATCAACATACAACTGACACAAAGTGGGCGAATTTCGCATGCCCTGGGGCAGTGTCGTCCATTCGAATCGCTTGTCTGGTTCTCCTCTATTTAAGGAGGGTAAAGTGAATGCAAATCTTTTCGTATCCTGGGGATGTAATGGTATTGTGAAAAAACAGTCTTTCAAATCTACAATAAGGATGAGCCAATCTTGAGGTAGCATGGCCGGGTTGGGGAGGCCAGGTTGCAAGGCCCCCATGGGCTCCATTTGCTGATTAACCGCACGCAGATCTTGTAGGAGGCGATAATTGCCTGACTTCTTCTTGATGACAAAAACAGGCGTGTTCCAGGGACTTGTGGAAGGTTTGAGATGTTTTAGTTGCAATTGTTCTGCCACTAAGCGATGCGCTTGTTCAAGATTTTCCCTTTTTAAGGGCCATTGCTTAACTACCACAGGTGTATCGGAAATCCATGTCAATGGTAGAGGGAATGTCCAAGCAATGGCCGTCATGATAAAGGGGAGTCTGTGGGTACGTATCCCAATTGTGACAAAACATCTCTTCCAATAATGCAGTCAACCTCCGGTGGGAGCGGGGTAAGTGAAAAAATAGCCGTTGCTTGTTTTCCTTCGATTTCTGCGGTGATCAAAGGGGAACGTTTAGCAAGTCGGATTCCTCCTATACCGGAGACTGTAGTGCTTGCTGATAAAAGAGGCCACATTTTAGGATATTTACCAGTGTCAATATACAAGTATCTGCTCCGGTATCTAGCAAGGCCTTTTCAAGGGTAACGGTTTGCCCTTGATAACGGAGATGGCATGCTTTCTTTGGTCGCGTGGCAAGGTCAATAACAGGCAGAGCAATGTCCCCTGAGGAACCAAGGCATTTTGTCCGACGTGGCTCAGTAGATCGAGGTGGTATACCAGCGGTCAAGTGTGGTAGGGGTACAAACTGCGCAATTCTTTGTCCTTTTGGAATGGTAAGTGGGGGAAACTGGGTACTAACGATGATAAAGAGTTCTTCAGTATCAGCATCAACTACCCCTGGCTCGATGGAAAGACCTAAAACAGAACCTGAGGAGCGGCCTAATATTAGTCCTCCAGTTGGTTGTCCATTAACAATCAATGGTCCATAGATACCAGTAGGAATAGTATGTGGACCATTATTGTAGAGTGTGGTGTCTACTGCTGCTGCCAGGTCCAATCCGAGGCTGCCTGAGGTTGCTGGCAGAAGTTGACCACTTGGCTGTCGGAGGCAGGGGCTACTTGTGTCTCCGCGCGGCCCGTTTTCGCGCTGGCTCTCGAGTTTCCCGGCCCCTGGTGGCAGGCATTGTTGTTATGAGTGCTGGATTGACATTTTCCGCACCACACTCCCGACACATTGGATGTGTCCCATCCGTCCACATCTGAAACATTTCATTCTTCCTCCCGCACTGGGGCGCCGCTGCAGTGTCGCCGCTTGGAGGGGTGCAAGGGCAGCTAAAACCTGACTCTGGGCTGCTAGAGTTTGTTCTTTAAAGGCCTGTGCCTGGTGCTGCAGTCCTTCTCCTATTTTTTGCAGAGCTTCTACCATAAACACCTGAGTGCCACTTGGCATAGCTGCAGCCTTATCTAACAAATCTTGGACATTCCAATTTCCTGGTGCTGTGGCTATTAAAGATCGAGTTGTAGCATTTCCATTCTGTAATATACACTGTTTAACTAACGCGTCTTGCATATGCTCAGCTATACCTGCCTTGGCCAGGGCTTCAATAATTTTGTCCACAAAGGAGCCAAGGGCTTCATCTCTACCTTGCTTAATCCCCATATACATGGGGATACCCCCGGGTGCCCTGATCTTATCCATAGCTCTTTTTGCAACTGCCATAGCTTCTCTCAGTTTCTCTCCCCGCAAGGCCGCCTGTTGCTCTAAGCGAATATGGGCTCCATTGCCCATAAGTTCATCTACAGTGAGCCCTGCGAGGGGATCACCAGCGGGGCGAGGAAGTGCAGCACTTGCAGCTGCCTCCTCCCTCCATCGAGTCTCAAACATAAGTCTCTGATGAGGGGTATATATGAGACGAGCCATGCCTCTAATGTCAGCGGGCAGCAGGACGGCTGAATTAAATAGATACTCAATCATCTGTTTCGCAAGCTCACTCGTGACTCCAAATTGTGCCACCGTTGATCTTAATTGAGACAAAAGCTTCCAATCGAGCTGCGTAACTTCAGCTCGCTGGCCCCCCCCCCTGCAAAGGGTGAAATATCACAGGGAAAGCAAGTGGGGGTGCTATTTGCACCTGAGCTGCTGCCGCCAATTCCGTATCTCCCTCTTGCAGATCCTGCCGTGCAAGCGCAGCCCATGCCTCACGCCTGCCCTGTGCCATAGCCTCCGCGAGATCTGATAAGGCCCCGGGGAACGGCTCCGTGGCTGCGGCGTTAGATAATGCACCCGGAGGAGGCGGCGGTGGGAGCGGCGGCGGGAGCGGCGGCGGGAGCGGCGGGTGATCCGAGGGGACGGGGGTGCAGAGGGAGTCGCAGACTCCCTAGAATCTGGCGGGGGCAGATCTACAGAAGCAAATATCGGTGGATTCGGAGCTGAAGGGTCGATATAAGCCTTATTGCGATCTTGCGCCACGCGGGCATTATCGGCAGCTCGCTTTTCTGCCTGACACATGAGTAACTCATTCTGCACAATCTTCCATAATTTGCTCATTTTTTTGCTACTTTGTCATCTTCTAAAACTAAGTCCCAAAGGCGATCACCATACCTACGCCACTCATGTAGTTCGTGGACTGAGTGAGGGTTAGTGAAAAACCCATAGGAAACAGCATGGGTTAACAGGAGAGGTAAATCTTTCTCTAAATCTAAACCCTTAATGTCCCGCTTCTTCAAGAAGGCGGTGAAAAGATCAGCTTGCCTGTCCATACTCACCGGTACCGTTGCAACCCCCCAGGCGTCGGCAGCGCGTAGCGGCAGAGCCCACCGATGTGGCACTCAGGGCGACAAAGTGCCGTCCAAGGGACCCGCCCCCAACGCAGCTCTGAGGAGGGAAGGGAAAGGCTGTTCGGGCGCCAGATGTCGGGATTTACCGGAGCCGCGGAAGACAAGCCTCATGCTCTCATGGTCAGCAAGTCTCAGTTTATTGGAGTTTACAATATACAATATATAATGCTCATAATCAGCTCATACATATTGCAAAAGCTAAGCTCATGATTGGTCCACTAACACTGACGCACATTGTTCTTCGTTACCTTGAAGTTACTAGTTACCTATCTTTCTGCTGCAGGTCCACATACTTGGCAGTTTCACATCCTGATAGTTGTTTCAGTTTGTCCTTAAGGGCGTTCTATCCTTGAGGCCTTATACTTTAACTAATCAGACCATATAATGTCCTTTTTGTCTTAGCCATTCTTCAGACAAACTCTCTACATCACTGCAGTGATGTCACAGAGAAGGAAAACTGGGTCACTCATGGGTATGATGTCACAGAGAGGGGAATAATGGGTCTCTCACCACTGTGGTGTCACAGAGAGGTGTAGATTGGGCCTGTCACTGCTGTGATGTCACAGAGAGAAGAAAACTGAAGCTGTCACTGCTGTGACACTGCTGTGGCCTATCAGAGGGGATGAATTCAGACTTGTTTTTGATGTTATGTCACGGAGGGGAGAAAAGTGGCACTGTCAGCGCTGCGGTGTTACAGAGAGGTGTAAATTGGGCTTGTTCCATCTGGGGTGTCACAGCAAGGGTGAAATTTCGTCCGTCAGTGCTGTGACGTCATCAAGGGTGGAAACTGGCTCTTTCACTGCTCTGGTGTCACAGAGAGGGGAAAACTGGGGCTATCACAGCTGTGGAGTCTCAGAGAAGGGAACACAGGTGTTATGACGTGTCTGTTGCCACAAAGGGGATGGAATTAGGGTTGCCATGGCTATGGTATCACAGAGAAGTTTGAATTGGTTCTGTCTCTGCTGTGATGTCACAGAGAGTAGAATAAGGGGTCTGTCACTGCTGTAGTGTTCCATCGAAGCTGAAATGAAGGCAGTCATGGGTGTGATGTCACAGATAGAGGAAAACTGAGTCTGTCACCGCTGTGGTGTCCCAGAGAGGGGAAAACTGGAGTGATCACTGTTGTGCAGTCCCAGAGAAAGTTACACAGGTGCTATGACTTGTCTGTTGCCACACAGGGAATGGAATTGGGCTTGTTAGGGCTGTGGTATCACAAAGAGTCTTCAATTGGTTCTATCTCTGATGTGATGTCACAGAGAGGGGAATAATGGGACTGTCAGCACTGTGGGGTCACCGAGAGGAGTAAATTGGACTTGTCACTGCAGTGATGTCACAGAGAAGGAAAACTGGGTCACTCATGGGTGTGATGTCACAGAGAGGGGAATAATGGGTCTCTCACCACTGTGGTGTCACAGAGAGGTGTAGATTGGGCCTGTCACTGCTGTGATGTCACAGACGGGGGAATACTGAGGCTGCCACAGCTCTGGTGTCACAGAGAGGTGTAGATTGGACCTGTCACTGCAGTGATGTCACAGAGAGAGGAAAACAGAGGCTCTCACTGCTGTGGCCTATCAGAGGGGATGAATTCAGGCTTGTCTATGATGTTATGTCACGGAGGGGAGAAAAGAGGCATTGTCAGCGCTGCGGTGTTACAGAGAGGTGTAAATTGGGCTTGTTCCATCTGGGGCGTGACAGAAAAGGTGAAATTTCGTCTGTCAGTGCTGTGATGTCATCAAAGGTGGAAACTGGGTCTTTCACTGCTGTGGTGTCACAGAGAGGCGTCTTTTGGGCCTGTAACGGGTGTGATGTCACAGAGAGAGGAGGACTGGTGTGATCATAGTTGTGGACTCACAAGAGAAAGTTGCACATATGCTATGGGGACAGCATAGGCATTTGTAGGGTTTTGTTGGGGTTTTGAAAAGATGTAGTCTTTTTTGTGGGTTTTTTTTTGGAATTTGTGTGGTTTTTCTGGCATTTTGTTGGATATTGAGGAGATTTTGTAGTATGTTTCTGAAATTTTTTGTTGTTATTGTGGAATTTGTATGGTTAGTGAGGGAATTTGAGGTATCTTCTAGAGTTTTGTGGGATTTTTCTCAGAATTTGTGGAAATTGGTGGGGATTTTGTGAGACGTTGCTGGAAAATTGTTGGGTTTTTAGAAGATTTCAGGAATTTTGTGAGATTTTTCTGGAATTTTCTGGAGCTTTTCCAGAATTTTGTGGGATTTGGAGGCGACTTGAAGGAGGGATTTTTATTAAATTTAGTGGAAATCTGTGGATATTTTGTGAGATGTTTCAGGAATTGTGTCGGGTTTTGAGAAGATTTCGGGAATTTTGTGGGATGTTTCTGGAATTTTGGGGGATATTGAGGAAATATCTTTTATTTTATTATTTTTAATATGACAATATAAATACTAAAAAATAATAAATATAAATTTAATAAATTTAATAAAAATAAATATTTTTATTTCCTTTCTATATTATTTATTCAAAAGCCCTGCTTCTAACAAAATAAAAACCAAAAATTCCACTTGATTTTAATATTTTTAATACCTATTTCTATCATATTGAATTTCTTTATTTATATACATAGATATACAACATAACAAATATTAAAATATATTATATTATCATCCGTCATTATATTTTTCATCCTGAATATTAATGTACTTGTCCAGATTTGGATTACTTGTATTTATTTCTTTTTTTATTATTTTTATTTGTTTTTATTCTTTCTGTCACAGAGAGTCTTCAATTGGTTCTATCTCTGAACTGATGTCACAGAGAGAGGAAAACTGAGGCTGTCACTGCTGTGGCCTATCAGAGGGGATGAATTCAGACTTGTCTATGATGTTATGTCGAGGAGGGGCGAAAAGTGGCACGGTCACCGCTGTAGTGCTACAGAGAGGTATATATTGGGCCACTTTTCTGCCCTCTGTGACATAACATCATAGACAAGTCTGAATTCATTCCCTCTGATAGGCCACAGCAGTGTTACAGCAGTGGCAGCTTCAGTTTTCTTCTCTCTGTGACATCACAGCATTGACAGGCCCAATCTACGCCTCTCTGTGACACCACAGCAGTGAAAGACCCAGTTTCCACCCTTCATGACAACACAGCACTGACAGATGAAATTTCACCCTTTCTGTCACACCCCAGATGGGACAAGTCGAATTTACACCTCTCTGTAACACTACAGCTGTGACAGTGCCACTTTTCTGCCCTCCGTGACATAATATCATAGACAAGTCTGAATTCATCCCCTCTGATAGGCCACCGCAGGGTCACAGCAGTGACAGCTTCAGTTTTCTTCTCTCTGTGACATCACAGCAGTGACAGGTCCAATCGACACCTCTCTGTGACACCAGAGCTGTGGCAGCCTCAGTATTCCCCCATCTGTGACATCACAGCAGTGACAGGCCCAATCTACACCTCTCTGTGACACCACAGCAGTGAAAGACCCAGTTTCCACCCTTGATGACATCACAGCACTGACAGATGAAATTTTACCCTTTCTGTCACACCCCAGATGGAACAAGCCCAATTTACACCTCTCTGTAACACTACATCAGTGACAGTGCCACTTTTCTCACCTCCGCGACATAACATCATAGACAAGTCTGAATTCATCCCCTCGGATAGGCCACAACAGTGAGAGCCTCAGTTTTATTCTCTCTGTGGCATCACAGCAGTGACAGGTCCAATCTACACCTCTCTGTGACACCAGAGCTGTGGCAGCCTCAGTATTCCCCCCTCTGTGACATCACAGTAGTGAAAGACCCAGTTTCCACCCTTCATGACAACACAGCACTGACAGATGAAATTTCACCCTTTCTGTCACACCCCATATGGGACAAGTCGAATTTACACCTCTCTGTAACACTACAGCTGTGACAGTGCCACTTTTCTCCCCTCCGTGACATAATATCATAGACAAGTCTGAATTCATCCCCTCTGATAGGCCACAGCAGTGTCACAGGAGTGACAGCTTCAGTTTTCTTCTCTCTGTGACATCACGGCAGTGACAGGCCCAATCTATGCCTCTCTGTGACACCACGGCAGTGAAAGACCCAGTTTCCACCCTTGATGACATCACAGCACTGACAGATGAAATTTTACCCTTTCTGTCACACCCCAGATGGAAGAAGCGCAATTTACACCTCTCTGAAACACTACAGCGGTGACAGTGCCACTATTCTCCCCTCTGTGACATAACATCATACAAAAATCTGAATTCATCCCCTCTGATAGGCCACAGCAGTGAGAGCCTCAATTTTATTCTCTCTGTGACATCACAGCAGTGACAGGCCCAATCTACGCCTCTCTGTGACACCACAGCAGTGAAAGATCCAGTTTCCACCCTTGATGACATCAAAGCACTGACAGACGAAATTTCACCCTTTCTGTCACACCCCAGATGGAACAAGCCCAATTTACACCTCTCTGTAACACTACAGCAGTGACAGAGCCACTTTTCTCCACTCCGTGACATAACATCATACACAAGTCTGAATTCATCCCCTCTGATAGGCCACTGCAGTGACAGCTTCAGTTTTCCTCCCTCTGTGACATCACATCATTGATAGAACCAATTGAAGACTCTCTGTGATACCACAGCCCTAACAAGCCCAATTGCATTCCCTGTGTGGCAACAGACAAGTCATAGCACCTGTGTAACTTTCTCTGGGACTGCACAACAGTGATCACTCCAGTTTTCCCCTCTCTGGGACACCACAGCAGTGACAGCCCCAGTTTTCCCCTCTCTGTGACATCACAGAAGAGACAGAACCAATTCAAACTTCTCTGTGATACCATAGGCATGACAACCCCAATTGCATCCCCTTAGTGGCAATAGACATCTCATAACACCTGTGTTACTTTCTCGGCGACTCCACAGCTGTGATAGCCCCAGTTTTCCCCTCTCTGTGACATCACAGTAGTGGGAACCCCAATTTACGCCTGCCTGTGACAGCGCCGCAGTGAAAGACCCAGTTTCCACCCATTATGACATTACAGCACTGACCGACCCAATTTCACCCTTTCTGGCACACCCCAGATGGAACAAGCCCAATTTACACCTCTCTGTAGCACTACAGTGGTGACCGTGCCACTTTTCTCCGTGACATAACATCATAGACAAGCCTGAATTCATCCCCTCTGATAGGCCACAGCAGTGAAAGCCTCAGTTTTCTTCTCTCTGGGAGATCACTGCAGTGACAAGTCCAATTTACGCCTCTCTGTGATGCCACAGTGGTGACAGACCTATTATTCCCCTCTGTGACATCACAGTCATGACAGAACCAATTTTAGAAAATCTGTGATGCCACAGCCCTAACAACACCAATTGAATTCCCGGTGTGGCAACAGACAAGTCATAGCACCTGTGTAACTTGCTCTGGGACTGCACAACAGTGATCCCTCCAGTTTTCTCCTCTCTGGGACACCTCAGCAGTGACAGACTCAGTTTTCCTCTATCTGTGACATCACAGCCATGGCAGCCTTAATTTCGGCCCCGATGGAACACCACAGCAGTGACAGCCCCAGTTTTCCCCTCTCTGTGACATCACGCCAATGAGGGACCCAGTTAAAGGTCTCTGTGACATTACTGCAGTGGCAAGTCCAATTTACGCCTCTCTGTGACGCCACAGTGGTGACAGAGCCAGTATTCCCCTCTCTGTGACATCACACCAATGAGGGACCCAGTTTCCCCTCTCCATGACATCACTGCAGTGTCAACTCTAATTTATGCCTCTCGGTGATACCACAGCAGTCACAGATCCATTACACCTCTCTCTGGGACATCACATCAGAGACAGGCCCAATTTAGGCCTCTCTCTGACATCACAGCAGTGCCAGGTCTAATTTACACCTCTCTGTGACAAGACAGTAGTGGCTGCCTTAGTTTTCCCTTCTCTGTGACATCACAGCAGTGACAGGCCCAATCTACACCTCTCTGTGACACACACCAGACCACTGGCAGCCTCATTTGTTTCCTCTCTGTGACATCACACCAATGAGGGACTCAGTTAAAGGTCTCTGTGACATTGCAGTCATAACTCTAATTTACGCCTCTCTGTGACACCACAGCAGTGACAGACCTATTTTTCCCCTCTCTGTGACATCACATCAGAGATAGAACCAATTGAAGACTCTCTGTGATACCACAGCCCTAACAAGCCCAATTCCATCCCCTTTGTGGCAACAGACGAGTCATAGCACCTGTGTTACATTCTCTGGGACTGCACAAGAGTGATCACTCCAGTTTTCCCCTCTCTGGGACACCACAGCAGTGACAGAATCAGTTTTCCTCTATCTGTGACCTCACAGACATGATAGCCTTAATTTCAGCCCCGATGTAACACCACAGCAGTGACAGACCTAGTTTTATCCTTTCTGTGACATCGCAGCAGTGACAGGCCCAATTTACGCCTCTCTGTGAGGCCAGTGCAGTGGCAGCCTCATTTTTTAACTCTCTGTGACATCATAGTCATGACAGCCTCAAATTCATTCCTTTTGTAACACCACAGCAATGACAGCCCCAGTTTTCCCCTCTCTGTGACATTACAGCCGTGACAGGCCCAATTTAGGCCTCTCTGTGACACCAGTGCAGTGGCAGCCACAGGTTTTTTCTCTCTGTGACACCAAACCAATGAGGGACCCAGTTTCCCCTCTCTGTGACATCACTGCAGTCACAACTGTAATTTACGCCTCTCGGTGACACCACAGCAGTCACAGGTCCATTATGCCTCTCTCTGGGACATCACATCAGAGACAGGCCCAATTTTCACCTTCCTGTGACATCACAGCAGTGACAACCCTAACTTACGCGTCTCTGTGACACCATAGTAGTGGCTGCCTCAGTTTTCCCTTCTCTGTGACATCACAGTCAGGACAGCCTCCAATTCATCCCATTTGTAACACCGCAGCAGTGACAGCCCCGGTTTCCCCTCTCTGTGACAACACTGAAGTGACAGGCTCAACGTACGCCACTCTGTGACACCAGAGCAGCGGTAGCCTCAGTATTCCCCTCTCTGTGACGTCACACCAATGAGGGACCCAGTTTCCCCTCTCTATGACATTACTGCAGTGATAACTCTTAATTTTCGCCTCTCAGTGACACCACAGCGGTGACAGACCCATTATTCCCCTGCTCTGCGACGTCATGGCAATGACAGGTCCAATTTACGCCTCTCTGTGACACCACAGTGGTGGCAGATCCATTATTCCCTTCTCTGTGACATCACATCAGAGGCAGAACGAATTTAAAACTCTTTGTGATACCACAGCCCTAACAAGCCCAATTCCATCCCCTTTGTGGCAACAGACAAGTCATAGCACCTTTGTAACTTGCTCTGGGACTGCACAACAGTGATCACTCCAGTTTTCTCCATTCTGGACACCACAGCGGTGACAGACTCAGTTCTCCTCTACCTGTCACATCACAGCAGAGACAGAACCAATTAAAACCTCTCTGTGATACCATAGCTATAAGTGTAGCCTTTAAAGAAAGGCAGACACCCTGGTTCAGGAGGCAGCACGGTGACCACACCCAGGCCACTCGGACCATAACCCACAGACATCAATGTGATGGACGGTGAAAATGGCGTTTATTGTTGGAGAATTTGACCTTTTATAACCTAGGGTCACTATGTTACTCCCATCTACTTTCATCACAGCTAGGTGCTATTGGCTAATTGCAGAGGTCATTACCATACTAACGGAGGGGTGGCGGTACTGTCTTTCTGTTACGTTCCGATACCTTCCTAATGCCAAACCCTTTCTTCAACATATTTTCCCCCTCTCTATGCATAACTAATTTGGTAGAATATAAGGTGTATTAGTCTGAAAAAGTTCTAACGTTATTTTCTATATATCTATCTCTAAACACTTTGTTTAACTTATCTATATTATAAAAGTTTTAAAAGTAGATACTATAAATTTGAGTAAAATATAGGATACACTATACTTAACTAAAAGCTCAAAACTTATAAAATAGATACTGCAGTTTTTCATTAGTAAATATAAGGCACATGCGGTGACTAAGTGTATTTTTAGAGCATCTGTTGCTTTTCTACAAACAGAATGTTAACTCTTTCTAGTTGCCTCTTAACAAAGGTACAAGCTTATTTAAAATACCCGGTTTTTCAATTATCTGCAAGTCTTCATCAATTGTCATTTGTAGCTGAAACAGTCTCTGTTGTTGGGTCACAGTGGCACAGACACCTGTGGCAGCACCAGTTGCTCCCAGGCTAAGCAGCATCGCTATGGTCACACCTGTCACCAGTTCTCTTTTCTGAAGTCCAGTGGGTCTCTTCACTTGCAGGCTTAACTCTTCATCCAGGTGGTACAGGACTCTGGGAACAATCACAACTTGCACAAAAAAATCGTTAGAAAGACTGAAATTATAAGCTGATAGGCATGTGGTAATCATTTCCTCATCTGTGCTTATCAGCTGCTGCAGGCTGGAGCCTTGCAGCGGATGGTCTGCCCCAGTTACTTGGGCTAGTTGTCTGGCACAGTTGTCTTCCCAATCTTGTTTAAAAACAATCATCCCTGCCCCATCGAAAAACATTCTGCAAGTGTATTTTATATCAAAAGGGAGCAGGTCGTCACCTCCAAAAAGACCATCGATAAGGGAGGTGACCATGGCAGAATTAAGCCCTTTATCTGAAATTGCTTTAACAATTGTTTTAACCTCTTTAGGATTTATTGGTGAGTAAACTCTCTGTCCCCCCTCAGACACCCGGACTGGGAATACTAGCACGTCTGGAGGAACCCAGATGGCACATTCTGCTCTTATCTAACCCCAGACTGTGAGAGGGGTATCCTCTCTCGGTTCTTTTTTAATGTGGAGGGGGGTATTCTTGTTTATCTTTATTGTTTCCTCTTCTGAGGACTCGGGCTCCGACCATTCATCGCTAGTATCTCTGTTGGAGTCAGAGCTCGACTGGCTGGCTATTTCCTGTGTCCCGTACCTTTTTGTTGGGCTCCGGCCCTGCCTACCACCCCTGTGGGCGGGCCATTCCCTCCCTCCTGGTTCTCCCCACCTTTTGGTCCACCCTCTACTCCGCCTTTCACCCCACCTTTCACTCCGCCCTTCACTCCGCCTTTCACTCCACGCTCTGTTCCGCCCTCTGCTCCCCCCTCCTCTCCCCTTTATCACATTCCATTCTCTGTCCCTCTGTACCCATCCCCCGCGTCCTTCTCCACATTTCTTATCTCTCAACTTCCCGACTGTGTTCATCTCTCAATGCCAGTGTTTGTTCTTTGTTTTCAGTAAAGATATTTCTTTCCCGCTCCGTGACTTTTTGCTCAGTGCCATTTTCAAGCCCCTGGGGGAATGCTTCCCCCCTTACTTTCTCTGCAACACCTCTGGCTTATTCTGTTAACTTTCTCCAAAAATCTCCTGCTCTCTGTTGTTTCTCTGAGAGCAGATAAGGATTTGGGGATCGAGGGGATGCATCGCCCTCCCGGGCCCCCCCAGCTCAGCTGAGCCTCTCCCGTCTGGGGGCTGTGAAATCTGAGTGGCCGCTCTGACCCCGAATTTTGGGGTGGCCAACAGACAGTTTCTTGCCACCTTCCAGATCTCATCGACAAGGGTTTTAGTACATCTGTCCCACACCTTAGGGTGGATAAATTTTACAAGCTGATTTATGACCCCAATAAACAAAAGCCTTGCAATAGCAAGAGTAAAAGAATTAGGTTTACAACTTAATTGCAATCTGACCTTTACCAGTGATTCCATCTTCACAGGGACGTCTCCCTCGTCAGGATGGGTCCAGCCAGTCCTGACAGCTGCTCCTCTATTCCAGGCAACCCTCGTTTTCTGGGTTTGAATCCCGCTTCTTCCGCCTGGGTTTCGGTACCATATATGGCCTTTCAAGCAAGGCAGACACCCTGGTTCAAGGAACAGCACGGTGACCACACTCAGGTCACTCGGACCATAACCCAGAGACATCAATGTGATGGATGGCAAAAATGGCATTTATTTTTGGAGAATTTGACCTTTTATAACCTAGGGTCACGATGCTACTCCCATCTGCTTTCATCACAGGTAGGTGCTATTGGTTAATTGCAGAGGTCATTACCATAATAACGGAGATGAGGGGGGGTAATATCTTTCTGTTACATTCTGATATCTTCCAAATGCCAAATCCTTTCTTCAAGACATGACAGCCCCGATTGCATCCCCTTTGTGGCAACAGACAAGTTATAACACCTGTGTTACTTTCTCTGAGACTCCACAGCTGTGATAGCCCCAGTTTTCCCCTCTCTGTGACATCACAGCAGTGGGAACCCCAATTTACGCCTGCCTGTGATAGCAGAGCAGTGAAAGACGCACTTTCCACCCATTATGACATCACAGCACTGACAGACCCAATTGCACCCTTTCTGGCACACCACAGATGGAACAAGCCCAATTTACACCTCTCTGTAACACTTACAGCGGTGACAGTGCCAGTTTTCTCCTCTCCGTGACATAACATCATAGACAAGTCTGAATTCATTCCATCTGATAGGCCACAGCAGTGACAGCCCCAGTTTCCCCTCTGTGACATCACAGAAGTGACAGGCCCAAATCTACGCCTCTCTGTGACACCAGAGCTGTGGCAGCCCCAGTTTCCCCTCTCTGTGACATCACTGCAGTGACAACTTGATTTATGCCTCTCGGTGACACCACAGTGGTGACAGACCCATTATTACCCTCTCTGTGACATCACAACAGTGACAGGCCCAATTTAGGCCACTCAGTGACACCAGAGCAGTGGCAGCCTCATTTTTTTCCTCTCTGTGACATCACACCAATGAGGGACTCAGTTAAAGGTCTCTGTGACCTCACTGCAGTGGCAACTCTAATTTCCTTCTCTCTGTGACACCACAGTGGTCACAGCCCCATTATGCCCCTCTCTGTGACATCACAGTCGTGGCTGCCTCAGTTTCCCCCTCTCTCTGACATCACACATATGACAGCCTCAATTTCATCCCCTTAGTAACACTGCAGCAGTGACAGCCCCAGTTTTCCCCTCTCTGTGACATCACATCAGAGACAGAATTAAATAAAAACATAACTTAATCTTATTCTGTTACTACACATAGCAGCTAAAAGTTTGATATATACCTTTAAACACCATATAACTATAACAGGGATTCACTATAAAGAGTTTAAAATGCAACTAATACATTACAATTCTATGTCATCTAGCTTTAAGAATAACTTACAATAACTGCAAATGTAACTAAAAATTCATAATAGTAATTTGCCTAGTATATGCTTAAATTGGTTAGGATTTTAAAGTGCAGTTTTTCTAGAGAAAAACCACAACAACACAGGACTAGGCAAGCTACCATTCATCTTTTGTAGCACTTTTCAGAAACATCAAGTCTAATTCTTAAACTAAAATCCAAAATCCAAATTGGTATCTATGCAGTTATATCTGTTTTTTATAACAAAAGGACTCACATTGAAATTACCTTATTAAAATTGTGGAGAAAATAAGCAAATAGATAATACATGCTCTAACTTAAGTTTGTCTTGTACAGTAAAGTTCTCTTAAGCAACTATTTTTTTAAACAACAAATCTCTTTTGTAGATAACATTAATTGGAAGGTTTTATTAGAAGCTGTAAATCATACCATATTTTAACTTTAGGTTTTAAAACTAATTATTGCAAGGTAACTTTTGTTAATATTCACCTTAAACACCCCTTTTTTTTTTTTTTTTTAACTTTCAAAGAATCACAATAATTTCTCTAGTAAAACTCTAAAAACTGCAACTGCATAAACTCATAATTACTTAAAACACTAAATTAACTCTAAAAGGGTATATAAAAACAGTTTAAAAAACCAATGAATCATGACTTCAACAAACTGGGTACTATCCCGGTGCTTTTTCTTAGAGAGGGAGTGGGGGCGGGGGGGGGGGTGGACTGCCCACCCTGCTGCTGCTCTCTGCTGCTGTTATCTTTCTTCACATCCCCCACATACTCTCACAGAGAGGAAAAACGGAGAGAAAGAAAAAAAAAAACCTCACAAACTTAACTTTAACACATACAGTTTTTTCTCTCACTTTTCCTTGTTGTTTGCCAACAGAGGATAAAAGGGCATGATTTTTACAAAAACAGGCGATGTTACGCTAAAAGTCTCTCATGGCCAGGTGCTAACAGCGGTGACCGTTGCAGCTTATCAACTTTTAATTACAGTGATGAATTTCGAACTAGATACCATATAGTTCAAGATTTTTTTGGCTATTTTGTCTCTCTTTGAAGCTGTCTGAGCCACCTGTGCTCAGCTGTTTCTGTAATTGTTCAGCGTGGCCTTGGAACTTTTTCTCCACTGCCTCTGCCCTGAGGGTGTCTTTGTTCTCTGCACACACTTCAGTGCTCCTTCATGTCTCCCTGGTTCAGGTGAAAACCAATCTAAATTTGGCTTCTTTTCTTCCAGGGTAGCAAAGTTGGAACTTAAATAAGATTGTAGTGTTAAAAGTGACTCCAAAAGTGAAGCAAATAGTTCCGGATATATCACATCCTGCCATAACTGAACAGATTCTGTTCATTGTTTCAGCGTTTGCTGTGGAATTTCTTTCTCATTATTTTCTTCTCTCTGACTCTCCCTCCCTCTCTCCAAGGGCAGCATAGATAGGAGTGCTTGCCCAGCAGTGGGAGGTAAAGGCGTCTGCTGCTGTGATGCAGGTAGAATTACGGAGCTCACAGCCTCAGCATATCTCGCTTTTCTGTTTTTTAAGGTATTAATTACAATCTGCCAAGTTTGACTGAGAGACAGTGTCCTTGCTCTTTTCTGTGATTGTCATTTCCCAGATCAGAGCCCTTATATCAGTCCATTCCTCAACTGCAAAGAGCAGTAGGGGCACTACTAAATGCCCGTGATAATTAGCCCATATAATGAGCATATCCAGGTCTTTTTCCCCAGCTGCTTCACCTCATTTAACGAGAATACTCAGAAGTAGATTTTTTGCCGCTGAAAATTCCACTTCCATGCTGGCGGCAGATGCCCAGGGGAGGGTCGCGACCCCTCACTTACTCCTCCGCACCTCAGTCTCCCCCAGAAACCTGAATTTCCACATCTAACCTCACCACGTCTCACCGCGCTCAGGTTGCCTATCCGGTACCGATCCAAGGCAGTGTCTATCTGCGCTCAGATCCGCTCCACCAACCTCGGTCCAAGGCTTCGTCCCACCATGCATGGACCCACCGAAGCCCCCCCTGCCTGCAAGGTCCCTGTTCAGGCGCCAAATATTGAGAGGCTGCCAGCTTATTCACGACCGTTCACAGAAGTAAACATGAACGCCATTTATTTCTATCTTTAGCACACCTTTTACAGGGTTTTATAGGGTCCACGGGCTAAGCAAGTTACCATTGGCTAATGCACATAAGTTTACATTTTTTCTCCTGTACACAAGGGTATTGTTTTGCTTTACTCTCTCTTCTGCAGGAAGGTTTCAAGGACTTTAGCCTTTAATATCATGACTTATTTCAAAGACTGGTTTGTGCAGACAGGCCTTTACTAATATATAAAATATAGCAACACTGTTACACGTATTTTTTTATAGCAAAAAGACTCGCATTGAAATTTCCTTATTAAAATTGTGGAAAAAACAAGCAAATGGGTAATATATATATATTATATATATATATAATATATGGTTGACTTAACTTTGTCTTGTACAGTGAAGTTCTCCTAGCTAATTATTTTTTAAATTATAAATATCTTCTATAGATAACATTAATTGGAAGGTCATTTTATTAATAGCTGTAAATTATTCAATATTTTAATATTAGATTTTAAAGCTAATTATTGCAAGGTAACTTTTACTTCTGTTAATATTTACTCTAAACATTTTTAAAGCGGGGTTTTTTGAATTTTCTAAAGTGTTGCAATAATTTTTCCAGTAACTCTCTAAAACTACAAAAACTCATAATTACTTAAAAACACAAAATTAACTCTAAAAGGGTATATAAAGACATTCTAAAAAAAACAATGAATCGTGACTTTTTAACAAACTGGGTACCATCCCAGTGCTTTTTCTTGGAGAGGGAGCGGCAGGGCTGAATGCCCTGCTCTGCTGCTGTTATCTCTAGAAGGTTTGAGTGAAGTCTTCACCATCTCCCACACACTCTCGCAGAGGGGAAAAATGGAGAGAAAAAAAATGTCACAAAGTTAACTTTAACAAATGCAGTTATTTTTCTCAATATTTTTCTCGTTGTTTGCAGACAGAGGAAAAAGGACACGATTTTACAAAACCAGACAATGTTAAGCAAAGAGCTTCTCAGGGCCAGGTAGATAGCAGCAGTAACCATTGCAACTTATTAACCTTTAACTACAGTAATGAATTTCAAACTAGATACCATATAGTTAGTGATTTTTTGACTATTTTCTCTCCCTTTGAAGCTGCTTGACCCACTCTGGCTCTGCTCAACTGTTTCGGTAATTGCTGATATTTTTCCCAGGTGGCCTTAGAGCTTCTTCTGCAGCAGCTCTGCCATGGGGGTGCCTCTGCTCTCTATGCGGACACCCATACTTCCCCCATGCCCCCCTGGGTCGGGTGGAAACCAATTTAAATCTGGCTTCTCTTCAAAAGCAGAGTTAATATCTTGTCCCTGTATGTCCACAATCAATTTAAAAACATTGAACATCTTATTTTCTTCTCTCTGACTCTCCCCCTCTCTCTCCAAGGGTATCATTGCCAAGAATGTTCACCCAGCAGTGGGAGGCAAAGACGGCTGCTACTGTGACGCAGGTAGAATTACAGGGCTCGCAGTCTGGTTAGATCCCGCTTTCATGTCTCTTAAGGTATTAATTACAATCTGCCAAGTCGAACCGTAAGACAGTGTCCTTGCTTTTCATCGTAATTGTTTTCTCCCACAGCTGGTCTGTTTCTCTCCATTCTTCCACTGCAAAAAGCAGTGGGGGCATTTTCAAACTTCTGTTTTCTCTAGCCCATAAAACAAACTTTTCAAGGTTCTTATCCTTGACTGCTTCCCTTCATTTAATGATAATGCTTTGGAGCAGTTTGTGCTGCCACAAACTCATCCATGCTAGCAGCCCTGGATGGGGGGGAGGGGAGTGACCTCTCCTCCCTAAGTGTCAAGGTGTACTTTCCTCCGGTCTTCTGTCTCAGGTTCCTCTGTCCCCAGTTTTCCCCAGCTTAGGTTCATGATTCCATGTCCAACCACTGCATGAGCTCACCACCCAGCTCCGACCCACTCCCTCAGCCCCGGACCGCTTCCATGTCCAACTCTGTGTGAACCTGCCAAGCTGGTACCCTTTCCCCTCAAAGGGTCCCTGTTCAGAGTGCCAGGTAATGGAAAACCTCAGGCTATTGATGGAGTCCTCATAGATGTATAGCAAACATCCTTTATTTCTATCTTTAGCACACTTTTATAGGGTCCATGTGGCTTAACAAGCTACTATTGGTACATGTTGTTTAATATTCTTTACCTTATACACAATGCCACTGTTTTTCTTTATTCTCACTGTTCCAGGAGACTTTCAAGGACACTGCCCTTAGAATTGTTGCCTGAATTGAAAGCTGGGTTGTACAGACAGACTTTTACTAAAATATCATGCCCTTATTCTGCTAAAATGTTTTCCTACATCTTTTTTTATCACATTTATATTCTATATTTATACACATATATAATGCACAATATATTAAAATACATTAACATCTATATATTTTTCATATTGAATATTAATTTACTTGTACATATTTATATTACTTGTATTTCTTTTTTATGTCTATCTATTTCTCCCTATATTTATATCTTTATTATAGATTTGCATATTTTAATTTCTATATTATTTATTTAAGAGCCCTGCCTCTAACCAAATAAAAAAACCAAAAAGCCCCTTCACCTTACATGGTTAATTAAATACTTTTAATGTCTATTTTTATCAAATTTTTATTTATTTACTATATTGAACTAGGTATAACACAACACATCATATGAAATTATATTTTGATTAACAACTATACACATATTAATATTATATATTAAATATAAACTTATTTATATTTATAACAATTATCTTTATTTCTTTGTGTATATATCTATATCTTATATATTTAATATATATTTGCATATTGTACAAATGATTAAATATTTGTATATTGTACTTTTATTTAAAAGCCCTGCCTCTACCCAAATAAAAACAAGCAAGCCTTTATTTTAAACTATATTTAAATAATTTTTTTAAACTTAGATTTATAGTTTTTATATTTTGTATATATTCTTGTATTTAGTCTATGTAATATAGGTTAAAGCATATTACAATAACATACATAATATTACTTATCTTTTATATGAGTATATTTGGTTACATTATCTATATTATATATTTTCTATTTATATGTCCTATTTTTACATTTATATATTTCTCTTTTTCTGCGTTTTAAAGTTTACATTTCTTTCTCTCTTAAACTCTATGAATTCATTAACCTAACACATCAGAATGACAAAAAACATAAAACCTCAGTCAACACTAGTACACAGTACACACTAATCTCTATGGAGCTTATACATATAAATTTCAGTCTGCACATTTTAATGTCATAAGTGACATTATGCATAGATTTATTTATGCATAATATTTATGCATAGATGTATTTTATACACTCATATTTTACATGCAAGTAATACATGTAAAAACAAAACCCATTTCTGTTACTGACATAAAGTCATAACACTAGAGGGGACAGAGAGAGGGTTTCTTTACAAAGCAATTTAGAGATAAATTCCTATTCTTTGCCAATACCTAACTTAAAACCCAGAAAAACTGTGAAATTCCTGGTAGCTTGTGGTCCCTCTGGGGAAGGACACCCAGCATGAGCCCTCTTCATTCCCCACTCACCTCCTCCTCCACCGCAGCGTGTGCCTCCCTCTCCCACAGATCTTGGGGTACCCCAAGTGACATCAGAGCACCCCAGTCTCCACACCCCATCCCCCTCAGCCGTTTGTCCTTGAAAGAAAGTGGCCAGGAGACAAGACTCCTGTTTTATGCCTTCATTAGGATTCAGCTCTTGGGGTGCAGGGCCCAAGGAGTTGCTTGCACCATGGCCGTTCCCACACTGGCAGCTCCAAGGAGGAGGAACAGTTCAGCTTTGCAGCAGACACTGCAGAGCTGGGGCTTCCATCCTCATGAGAGTAGACAGAAGGCCTGTTGTTCTGGCTCATTGTCTAGGGGGGGTCAGTCCTTTCCAGTCCTCTTAGGTCATGGTGATGCAGGAAGATGGTTTCTAAGCAGGCTTAGGTGATGCAGGAAGATGATCTTTCATTACAGCTTGCTAGAATATGTTTCTTTATCTTTTTATTCCTCTGTTAGCTCATTGTTTTGGTGTCTTGCATGCCTTAGTTTTCATATTATTCGGTTGCACAGCTTCATGGGACTTGCTTTGTTCCAGTGTGGCACAGCGTCCATGGGAGTTGCCTCGTTCTGTGGCATACTTTTTTAATGGGTTGCTTTTGTTAGTGTGGCCCAGCCCCCATGGGAGCAGCCTTGTTACATAGTTACAGGGAAGTAAGGTAAAGGGATAGAAGAATGTCTCTTAAGAACTCTTAAAACAATTAAAAAACTGGTAAGTAATTAACATTACTAATAACTATCAGAGTAAACAGGGGGTACAACAAACAAAGTTTACAAATGGGATAAGAACATTAACTGTACATAACTAAACACAGTATTTTAACCGGGGTGGATTTCTTGAGAGATTTTATTCATGACATCCTTACCCCCAAAGAAGGCACAGAACGGCTCAAACTGCCATGGTCAGCACCACCTTGCTTTATTTGAACCCTTTCCAAATATACATCCCCCTCAAAAGGGATTCTGCTGCAACAAGGAAAGGGGGCAGCCCCCAAAAGGGTTCAAGTTCTTCCACAGCCCTGCAGCCACAGACCAGAGGCAGAAAGAGGGAGTGGCAGCAGAGAGGACACAGGAAGAAAACCAAGAACAGGCTAAAAGATGAAGGAGAAAAAAAAAAATACGGGGTGCAGCACAACAGAGGGGTATTAAAACAGAACAAGGACAGAGAATGAGACACAAGGATACAGTGGGAACCAGCGTGTTATAGTTACATATTATATTGTTGGCTTTTCGCAAATATTAAAATGAATGTTATGTGTATAAGAATGGGAAATTTTGTTGTATTAACATAGTTTTCTTTATTTCTGTTAGAAATAGTGGTATAATACATATATGTTAAGCTATGACATAGCATTAAAACAAAAACTACTTTTGTCTGTATAACCCAAAGACTGAAAGAGACAGCTGGAGACCCTTTTTTTATTTTGTAAACTATCTTATCCAGATGAAGACAGCAGTGACCAGAACTCTGGGGGAGGAATTTATTGCATTTCTGGTATCAGGGAATGTAAATCTCAATGGCACCAAGAAGATTGATCTATTGGGAAGAAGGCAAGAGAAAACTAAACAGAAGAACACCAAAGAGCCTAAGAAGAATGTATGAATATGTATGAGAGTTTATGGATATGTAGTAGGATTCTGTTTTTAAGGGGCAATCCTTTGTCAGTAAGGTGTGCTCTCTTGGCTGAATGCAGAGACACCCGGCTCTATCTGTATACTTTACTTCATTTTTTTCTCCTAATTGTCTTTTTTTTATTAAACTTTTAAATCCTATAAAAATTATGTGAACCTCGTTTTTCACAAGTGGAACTGGGAGCACAGTATGGCAACCAAGAATAAAAAAAGGGAACATGAGTGAGGCAAAAAACCCTGAAAACAAAAACATCAAAAACAATGAGGGGAAAAGGAAAACAAAGAAACAGACAGGGATGGGCAGCACAAAAGAGATGAATTATAAAAGAACAGGGACAGAGAGCAGGAAGTAAGAATCTAGTGGGACACAGTGGCATGGGGAGTTAGCACAGACAGTAAGGAAAGAACATGAGTGAGGTAACAAATAAAACAACACCAGAAGAAACAAAAACCTGGGAAGAAACCCCAAAACAACACCAGGGATCTGCAGCAGTCAAAAACTGTGACATTCTTGGGGGTACACCCTTATTTGGGATGGGGGTCTCTGCCATGGATTTAATCTGTCTGAATCTGAAAAAGTTAAGACAAAAGTCAAAGTGCTGCAGGATAACTTCACAGCTCCAGATATCTCATGTCAATCTAGGAATCCCATCCAGACTCCAACTACACCCTATATTAAAAACTTCAAATTACAGGTGCCCGGGACTTGTCCTTTGACACCTACAGCCAAGCTAGGCAGCAGGGCAGAGCAGCTCTGGATCAAATACACCCAGACACCAGTGACACACAATGCAATAGACAAGGGGACACAACAGGGAGAGAGAACTCCCAGAGAGAAGAACGGCCACAAGGACCGAGAGAATGCAGAATGAGATGACAAAGGTGAGACCACAGGTGAGCCTGCTAGGCTTGGACAATCCTGGAGGAAGAAGATGCTAACAGAATGACTTAGTCCAAGAACCACAAAGATGAATGCCTGAGAATCCCACCATCACAGTCCTCTACCTGTCTTCAAATTGGTACAAGTCCTTATCCACTGTAATGAAACACTGTGGCATATTGCTGTCAATACAGCTCAGAACACGACCTAAGAAGACACCCAACTCACACTTCTACAGAGAGATGCAATTCCAATGCATTTCCAAGTAACACTGTCAAAGGTTTGACGATGTTGGCACTGGGCCCAGGAACAGGGAGATGCTAAGAATGATGCAAGGGTTTCCGATAAGGAAACCCCTGTCAGGGCTAAGGCAAGACACATACAACATGAAATGCTCTAATGACACAGAGTGCACAATAGATAAGTGATACAACACACTCCAGGACTGCTGTTCCCTGCACAACTCAGCATTGTGAACCAAAGTGAGGCTTTCTCTTGATGTAGCCTAAGGGGCCACTTGAACCTCCCCAGCTCCAAAGCTGGCTCAAAAAGCCTAACCAGTGTGAGTCCCAACCCATCACCCTGCTTTGATCCCCTCTGTGAGTCATAGCCCATGACTTATCTTTTGGATCACTGGGAACGTGAATCCACATGGGACCTGAAGTGATCCTACCTCAGAAGGCTTTGGGATCACTGGTTAGCCTCTTTATCGGTTACACTAAAGAAAATCAAAATTGATGTGTGAATTTAGTGGCACATGCACCAAATCCCAACTAGCCGGCTACCTACCCTCTCTTAAGCGTGCCTAGATCCTCAAGGCTCTGGCTTCATCCAGAGTCTAAGGCTGTGTCTGCTGTTATGATTGGCACCTGGGGCAGTGAGAGGCAACGTTACGTGGCATTTCTTTGGGTGTGGTGGATGCACTAACGTGCTGTGAGACACAGAAATACATCTCTTGTATTTGCAAAAAGCCTTGGGGGGCCTCAAACAGATACCGTTTCTCACTGTGGTACCTTCAAAACCCCCCCCATACTAACTCCTAACTAGGCACCCTACTCACCCTCCCTCTCCCAGTCACAATCCTCTGCTTACCTGTCAGAAGCTTTAATTTTAGACTGCTGGGGTACCTCTGACCCTGAGATCAGACATCATCTTTGACACAGTGCAAATCTCTTTTATGACATGATGAATCTGCTGGTAGAATATGAAATATACTTGACATAACCTAGAATTTTTGGAAGCTACAATCCTCCTAGAAAACCCAACAAAAAAGGAAATTATGAAAGCACATTATCACCCCTGAACACACAACCCAAAATCATAAGCTTAAATACTCCCTGTGTTCTATACTACTTTCTTCACACTGTCTTCAAAGACTTTGTTGCTTTAGATGCCCAAAAGCATCTACATAAAAAAGTTAGGATAAGCCAAAAGAGCCTCTTTACTGAAATGAGAGGAGAGCCCTTACCACAGCTGCTCCCAAAGTGGAAATAAAGCCCCTTAGCAAAGGCTGGGGTTAATATACCCCTGATTTGGCCCACCTCTCATTCCCACCATGCCTGGGAAAAGGGAGGAGACAAATCCCACAAGGTATAAAAGCCCTCAGATGAGCTGTAGCTGTTTGGCTCCTCTAACTTAAATTTGAGGTGAGTAAAGAACTTGATATAGAAGAAAACTATAACCAAACTATAGCCCTAAACTTCTGCAGGGAAAGGGTACTGCTTTCTTTTTTGCTACTGCTACTTTGAGCAAAAGGGCAGAAAACTGGTAAGAAATAAAACTTTGTGTTTTGGCAGCATAACTAGGTAAGTATGGAAATTTGTTGTTAACTTACATAATTGTTCCTAAAGGACTGCTATATAGTACTCTGCAAATAACTAAGTAAAGTGGAGAAGAATAATAATGATATGAATGGTGTACTAGGACTTCTTATCTATATTATATTAATATAATATAATATCTGTATTATAAATAAAAATAAGCAAAATAATAGACTCTTAGGTGGTGTTACAGTTATATATATGCTAGGCTCACTTTCATCTGAGATATTTGGTCCTGGGACAAGGGTAGAAGTGCCCTGAAATGCAGTTTTAAACCCTTAAAATGCTGAAAAAGGTGGAGCTTCCTTTAGGTGAACCCCTTAAAAATGAGGAAATGTGGCAGTTACCTGCACTTAAACCAATACGCTGGCAATACCCTTTAATTTAATCCCCTAAAATATTGGGAAAAGAGAGTTTGTCCTTGCTTTAAATCTCTCCAATGATGGAAAAAGGGGGATTTTCCCCTTTAATTTAAACCCTTAAATAGTAAGGATAGCTTGCCTTCCCCTTCTATCTAAGCCTTAGGATGATGAAAAGGCAGGAGTTACCCTTACTTCAAACCCATAAAAAAGCACTATCAAGGTTTTCCCTTTTCATTTAAATTAGAAAAAATGGAAAATGGTGATTCCCTGTCAATTAATACCCCTAACAGCATGGAAAATGCAGGGTTTCCTCTGATTGAGACAATTAAAATTGCAGCGGATGCAGATTCCCCCACAGTTTGAACAGACAATTATGGAAAAGGAAGCTTTTCCCCTTCTCTCCTAATAACTCCTCTCTTTACTGGGGGCTCTGGGGAGGGACTGACAAGATAAAAGGGGAAAGCTGGGACCCCACATGCTGCCCTGCATGCTCAGGTGCTGCTACTTAGCACAAGGGCTCTTCCCTTGGTATTTTCTCCAAGGGATGCTCCATACCCAGGTGCACCCAGCTGCTCCCCAGCCCCTGCTGGGTGCTCCAACCATTGTTCCTGGAGGAACTCCTGGGATGCCCTTCTGGACTAGCAGCTTCCTGTGCAGTTGTGTCCATGTGACCTTCTGAAAACAGCTGCTCACACCTGGAGCTGCTGAACCTCAAGGCAGAAAAAGGACCTGCCATTCATTCCCTCCCCTGGGCATCTGCCCCTGAAACAGCGGGTGATGGGCTTTCCTTTCCAAAGAAATGAATGAATGTCCTTCTTGTCCAGGTACCTGTGGCCAAAATTGGGATTCTGCCTCCAAAATTCCCTCTGTCTTAGGTTTGCAATTAGCAAGGAAAATCCCCCTGGATTTTAATTAATTAATAATAATTAATAAACAACATTTTCTCCGCAATTTCTACCAAATTGTTTCTGTTGAAGTGTTTGATGCATCTCTTGAGAGGTCAGGGGCTTGGCTGAGTTGTTTATGGCTAATCCTGACAGGCCCAGACTCAACCCAAGCACCCCTATTGCTGGTCCACCCTGAATTTCAATGAAACACTGATATAATTTAAAAATGCTCCCTTTGACTGCTACTCAGTCTTTCCCTGTGCCTCTGCAGGGAATAGATTTACTCTATCTTTTGATCCCAACCGCAGCTCTCCTGCCCAAATGCTGCTTCTCACAGACACAATCTAAGCAGAAAACTACTACAAGTGTTTGTTTTTAAAGTAAAATTCCTATTACATCTGGCTGTACAATTAGAACAGATACATGTATTGATGATCATCAGGGGAAAGCTTTTCAGAGGGGCAATATCCACTTCGGTAGCACAGATCCCATTTTGACAATATTGCATTCTTTTGGGTTTGGGAATCCTACCCATATAAGAGATCAGAAAACTGGTTATTTTTCAGTTTGATAGTTTGAAATGTGGGCATTTTGATATTTTGGATCTTGATATTCTAGTATTTTGAAATGTAGTCTGATATTTTGAAACTGTGTTATTTTGGTATTCCTGAACTTGGATTAGGTTAAAATTCTGATATTTGAAATCTTTCTCATGCTCAGAGGATAGTGTGAGCTTGTGGCAAGGAAAAAACAAGTCTGGTGGAAGAGCGTCTATCAGAAATCAGGTTACTAAAAGTAATGGCAGTGGTAGTTGTAATAATCCCTGTCCTGTGCTGTATATTCCCCTGCTTGCAAGAGAAGCATGTGGATTCCCAGCTGCCTGCGCTTCAACAAAATGCCTCCAGCTCACAAATATAGAGAGAATAGGAATGAAACTGGGACAGTCTGCTCTTCCACATCCTGCTTCCCTTCTCAATAGCTGTTTGGACACTGATGCTTTCTGAATGTCACCTTTTGGCAACAGGGGAGTACCAAGTATTTTCCCAGTATTCCCTTGCCTGCAGCCAGGCTTTGGAGATGGTGGCAGCAATCTGAATTCATTCACAGACCTGGGCATTAATTTTTTGGACAGAAAATCCCCAGATTTTGAATCTGTCTGCTACTCACGGCCTGCAAAGGCCTGCCTGAGAAAGCCTTGAATAAATATTTCAAGAGCCCTAGTAATCATAGAATCACAGTGGCTTGGGTTGGAAGGGCCCTTAAAGCTTATTCCCTTCTACTCTCTGCCATGGGCAAGGACACCCTCCACTAGGCCAGATTTCTCCAAGCCCTGTCCAATGTGGCCTTTAACACTTCCAGATTGGGTGGGGAACAGGAACACTCAGAGCCATTTTTCTGGCTTTGGAAGAGCTCAGGAATTTCTTTTAGAGGCAAAAGCTGCTCCAGCTCTGTCGTGATGGGGGGTGTCAGGTAGGATGGGACTCCCAGGGAGTAGAGCATCCCAGTTTTGCTGCAAAGCAGGGGCAGGTGTATATGCCTGTGAACTGAGACTGTGAACACACGGGGGAGCAGCTGCCCTGTTTACAGTACTTCTTACTTCTCCCCGACAGCTTTGAACACTAATTCTACACTTGCAACTGTGGTTTAAATGCTATGTTTGTGGATGAAGCTGTTCTCATGGAAAAAAAAATAATTAAAAACTTGAATGTGTTGGAGTCTGAGACACAGAGCGTGTGCCCTTGTTTCTGATACTTAGTTCTAAGATTTAGAAAAACACTGAATTTCATACAACATGAAATTCATGAGCATGTTTTCATGGTGATACATGAAAACAACTGTTAAAGTTAGATAGAAAAGCTGAAAGTGTGTGTGTAGATTAGAGAGTTTTCTTAAGTCACTGGGTGCAAAAGTTTAGAGTTTTAGTTAGTTTAGAAAGCAGAAGACAAGATGAAGGATTTAGACTGTTGCTTCTTTTCCTTCTTTCTTCTTCATGTTCTTCTTCCAGAGGTTTTTGGGTAATAGTAAGTGATTGGTTAGAAAATGCTGCAGTGCAGCACATAGATGATGGGTCTTCGGGTCATTAAGAAAAATAATATATGTGTCTATTGTTAATTGGGTAAGAATAAGTATAAAGATAAATGAACTGCATAGTTTGGGGCTATTTTGTGCTTTCAAAGGCAAAGTAAGTCACAAGGCCATTTTGTACCATCAGAAGAAAATGAGTCAGATTACAGTGAACTGAATTTGTGCAGCTAGTCTGGAGAGACCTGCCAAGTTTTGTGATAACATCCTAATAAACATGAGAAACAAGATCTTGACAGGCTTTAGAGTTTTTGTTATGACCCAGAGGACTGTGATGAGCGGGGCTCCCCATGAGGGAGGATCCCAAAGGAGCTCAGCTCAGAAGAGACTGAGAAATCCAGGAGTAGAAAGAAAAGTACAGAAGAAGTGCAGCAGAATCAAGAAAGAGAAAAAGAAATTAAAAGGTATTTTTTAGAAAAAGTTACAGAATGATTAGTCAGCTGAAATAATTCTTCCATTTAGGTCAAATTCATGAAGTCACTTCCTAGCCCATTCCCCTTTACATAGGAAGAAACAAAATTTTTAAAAGTTAGAATGCTTAATTTCAACTTTTTCCAGGGTATTTTGCTTCAAACTGACATTTTTTGTTTGCCGTGTCATCCCCAAATAGCTTCTAGAAATGAGAATGAAATGCTACAGTTCAGGTGAAAGTTAGTTTTGATGTTCACAATGTTTCTTTTCTTGTCATTAAACCCATGCACACAGAGAGCCACAGACAACCAACACAGACAGGACAAGAAGACTCACCTGGTAAAGCAGTCACCTTCAGCGAGGCAGCAAGTGTGTGTTTGAAGCAGTTCCTGAACATCTCACAACACTGGAGAGCAGCAGGGGAAATCACCAGCCAGATCTCCAGAGAGCTAGAGGACAGCCAGGTAAGTTTCTGCAGCACCCTGCATACCCACAGGTAGTAAAACCAGCAGAGGTAAAACAACCGGAAGGTCCATCTAGAAGGAGCTCTAGAACAGCAGTATTTACAATTTTCACAAGCTTTAGTGCATCTTACACAACCACTTAAGGAATATAAAACCTGGGAAACAGAAAAAGAATCTCACAGCAGGTCTAAGGCTGGCATCCTCAAAAGAAGGGGAGGGCTCTAACTTAGCTGTAATAGGGTGTCTGCCTGCCCCCGCTGAGAACCCTTAGCCTTTAGTGAGTCTTCTAGAAAAATCCTCAGCCAGGTGTCTCTATCCTGCTCTGGAAGCCTCAGAGGAAATAGCAGGATGTTTCTCTTATCCAGCAGTTGACTCTAAATGAGCTCCTTTATTTATGGAGGAGTGTTTAATATATGCTGACATTTCTAATACATTTGTAGGGCTTGCATACCAGCAGTTCTGCTTCAAGCCAGTTTCACATGATTGAGCTTTGATGTGGCCAAGGATTAAGAAGCTGGTTTCAGGATAAGCAGTCTAGGAAGCTGCATATGCTCTAGGACAGTTGGAATTGAGATGCAAAGTAGTGCTCTGAGAGAAGAAAGCTGAAATAAGGGGGGAAGGCTGGTAGATGTTCTGCTCCAGAAGTCAGAGCAAGCAGGAATATGAACTTTGCTTACTGCAGGATTTAGTGGTGAAAGAGAACTTTTGCTTTATGAAATCAGAAACTTAGGTGGTAAAGGTGCTTTTCTGCAAGGTGAAATGTTTCTGGATGAAACAATCAGCACAAATGGCTTAGTAATTTACAACATGGGTTAAGTCTGGAGGAAGGTACACCAAATAGCAGCAGCATGAGGCCCAGGCAGGTCTGGGGGCAAGGCCACCATCTCACCAGTCACTAAAACCTGTCCCATATGCTCATAAGTGCTGCAATTCAGTTTGGAGCCATGTCAGTGATTTTGTATGTGCAGCTGTGCACCACCTCTCTGTATCCAAGCCCTGCAATGTGCCCATCGTGGAAAAGCCCTTGCTTGATCCAGCCTCAGTGCATGTTGGAACCAGACTGAAGGACTTCAGATGAGTCTGGATAAATCTCTCTAGTGTGCAGTGCTGTAGCTATCTGAGCCCTACTGCTAGTTAGCTAATCAGCCTCCTTACTAAATCATTATCTCTGCCTGCTCCCTGTAAACCTTTTTTCCCAGCCTCATCAAGAGATATGAGGAAGCATGCATCATACAAGAGGGGAAGGTCTATATTCTGCTTTTTGATTTACTGATGTACTGACCTGCAATGCTTTCCAGGAGGAAGCTTTCCCCCACTATAAGCTCTCTGTCTTTGGCCATTATTACAACTTGGAAAAATTTATCTTGCTTAGTGGAAAAATGTGGTCTAAGGAGTAAGGGAGGGAAGGATTTGCTGATTCCAGTACTAGGATTACATTTCTTCAAGCAAGAAAAACTGATAGATGGTGGATTTACAAGGCATCCACTGGGAAACAGCATAGTCAGCTCTGAAGTGTGGCTTGTGACCTGCAATCCCAGCACATTCTGCAGTTTGTATGTGGTTTAACTAAAATTTCATTTACTCCAGTAGGAACTTTTCCTGATATTTAGGCTTGCATATAGTGACATCACATGTACCTGTAAGCACATAGCTGACAAGCATGGGCATAGACTTCCTCTATTGAAATGTGTCATCGGAAAGCATTGGAGAAGTTGCTTTGATTTGCTTTGCTCAGAGATTCAGCCCACTGTACCACTGCACTGTGTGGCTGTTGAGGCTCAGTTGATCAGGTCTCTTTGAAGCTGCAGGGCCTTGATTCTTTCCTGTGGCATGTTTTTCCAGTGAGATACCTGTGGGGCTAGAAGTTGTGAGGAGATCCAGAGGCATGGAACAGGGGAATGCAAAAAGCCTGTCAGCAAAGACAGCTGATTCTCCAAGGCATTGAATAGCTGATAGTCCTGCAACATGCTGGAGTGGAAAACAACATTACTCTCTAGTAAATCTTCAGGATCTAAGAGTTGTTTTACAGACTCCAAGACTTCTAGACTTGTTTCAGTTAACTTACAGAGGCTATGTTTCCCAGTCATGCTATAGAATGAATATGCTTAAGACTGGCCAGTTCAATAGTGAAGCCAGGGTCAGATACTTCAGACAGAGTAAATCATTCCTTGGCACAAATCATCACACCCCCTTCCAAATATAATGTTTTAGCCTTTGACTGCTCACCCTTTTTTGTCAAGTTTCTTTTCTGCCCCTTTCCAAGAAATATGGCTCTAGCCTGACATATTCCTAACTTGGAGTATGCAATAAAACTTTTGCCTCACTTAAAAGCACCTTGTAGCAATGGTCTGAGCAAATGGTTATGGGAAACTCCCCTTAAGCTTTCAGCTGTTGTCCAAAGTGATCTTGGTTGTTTTGAGCAGGTTCCTACCAGAAACAATGTGTTTGGGAGTCGATACACAACCCCCAATTTCTTACTCTCTGAAACCTGCATTCCCTGATGTGGCTGGAATATTTGGGGCTATTTGCTGGCCTACAAGAAGGTGCCTCAGCCCAGCAAGATGTGGTTGTCTAGGTCTGCCTCAGTGCAGGCCCCTGGGAATATTGGTGAATGGTGCAAGGAGTTTGATCAAACCTAACCCCATCAACAAAATAATCTTGGGGGAAGAAAAGCAGGATTAGGTACTCATGCCCTGAACTCCCTGTGTGTGTGTGTGTCATTCACATGAATGAGGTGTTTATATTCACCTTCCATAGTATTTGGGTTTTCTCCATTTACCTATCTGCCTGGGAGAGCACTGCCTTGCAGGGATGAAAGACAGGATGAGACTGTAATGAGTAGAGGAGTAATTTACTCAGGGCTGTGGAAATCTGTGATCCCAGGTTAATGGGATGCATTACCCCAGTGCGTTGTGAATGTTACCAAAAATTCAGTAAGATAAAAAAAACTCCTTAACACCAATGTAGCATGAAGAATCAGGCATTCTTTATCTGGATGGATGCACGGGGGGATAGTTCCTCCCAAAGCCATGCACACTGAGCACAAGGAAGTTTCTGTTTATATACATTATACATACATACTCATTGATTGTCCTGACTAAACATACCTAAGAATTTCCCCAAAATCATTAATGTGTTTCCCCGCCCCTTTATGCATGCGTTTTTCTCTCCTGGGGGTCTCTCTGGTGGACCCTAATGTTCCAGCCAACCTGGCTGAGTTGGCAGGGCACTGGGGCTGGTGAAATTCCAGTTCTCCTTCTTACATAATGGGCATTGTGCACTTCCATAGGCCAGGGGTTTTGATAAAAGGAACATAGGCTCACCAGGTGTAGACAATTTATCATCCGGTAACAAAAACTTCCAAGATTTTGTATTGTCTAGTGACAATAAACTGACAATTTTTCTAAAAAACTACAAAAATCCTGAATAACTTACCAGGTAAGATTCCTCAAGGGATTTAGGTTATGCAGTGAACATGGATAGATGGATATGTACAAGTGCACAGCCACAAGCCTCAGAACCCTCACTGAATGGGTGGTGTCCCAAGTATGACTGACTGGGCTGTCTGCAGCCTCAGAACCAGAAGATTGTTAATGCTGTGCTCAGTTGTCTTAAAATTTAAAAAGTTCCATAATGGGAAGGACATGGATGAGTTTACTGCCTTGTGTGAAAAGGTCCTGGTGGGGCAGGAGACATGTAGGTCTTATTATTTCTCCTAGTACATGTTTTCTTGTTTAAACACAAAAGAAGACAAGCATAACATTATCCAAAATGAGTAATTCTGAGGACTAATTTCAAATTGAAGACACTATCTGATAGATACATGGAGTTGTACAGTCTTTTCTAGCCAAGGAGTTCTGTTCACTTAATGTTAGCTGGCCTTCAAAGAGTTGAGTGATCCCAGGTCACTCACACGAGCGATAACTAACAGACTTTTAACCACATTAACTCAGGATCTGAAAGAACAGATGGGATATGATGTACCTTGTGCAAGGATATTTTTGTTCCACAGTCAGAAGGTTTCTCTATCCCTGCTCAGTAAGGTCCAACTCAGACTTCATATGCCTTTTTAGATGGGTCCTGTGAGCATTTGAGCACCTCAGCTTTTCACGATTCTCTTAGTTAGCGAGGACAGCTAAAAGGTATGGATGCTGAATGCGAGAAAGCAGGCAGGGAGCACAGCGTCTGTGTGAAACCAAGTCACATAACTTTCTCAGACTGGCTTGAGAAAATGTGGCCTGGAAAATCATAAAGAGGAATCAAAACAGTCCTTGGAGATAGAAAACAACTTTTGCAGGTATTGTTTAGATCCTTGTTGTTTACTTGTAAGAAACAGTCAAGGGATGGTGTTCCCAATTGTCCAATGATGGTGATGTATTGGTTTCATGACCAATGAAAGTTTTACTTCTTGGGCTTTTTTGGATCTGTCTATAAAAGATCAGGAATAATAAAACTTGCCCCTCTTGTGTAATGAGTCTGTGTCATGCTTTGCCATTGCTAATATACTGCAAGAAAAAGGGATGTTCTGGTGTTCTGTTTGGATGATGAACAACCCGGTCTCAAATTTGTGCTAACTTAGAGGCAGCATTTTTGCCTTGGCCCTGCACTACATGGTCAGCAGTGTTGGGCAGATGGTCTTCACCCACTCTTTAGAGAGTCAAGCTTTTGAGTTGTACTTGAGGCAAACACCTGATTTATTGCTTGGTTAAGAAAAAATTACTTCCAACAGTGTCTGGCAGGGCTGAGTGCTGATGAAGTTAGTGAGTCAAACCCAGGCTCTGGGTTTGAAAGAGTTAGGTAAAGAGTAAGATTCATAACTGTTGTAATTACACAGACTAGCAGCAGGGTGATTAAATTCTTCATCTTGGAAACAGAGCCAACCTGTTAGTGTCCAGCCAGCCCTGCAGTGGCTGGGAGGTTTATGGTGATTTATGTAGTGATGGTTCACTTTTCTAGTGATTTTTGGAAAGCTGACCCATCAGCTGAGGTTATTTGCACTTGTAGATCAGCACAATCATTTTGGTGGTGGATTGGTATTCCTATTTGATTGCTCTGTTGAATACATCACTCTGATCTTGGGGAATGCAGGGACAGGAAAAAAGGGGATGTGAGAATCATCATTATGGATGCAAACATGTGGATAGCTCATGCAGTCCTTGATGTGAACATGACTACGTGTTAACTAAGGGTGCATGTGGGGTAACTGCAGAGATCAGCCATGCCTAGGAAGTCTGCCATCTCTGCACCCTGAAGTACTTTCTGTACCCACCATAACCCTGATTTTCTTTTCCTGATGTCCCTTTGGCAGGTGCAGTCACTGCAGGCAGCTGGAGCACTGCTGATGTGTATGGCCTGTCATGTATTTGCAGCATGGGTTGTTGAATGCTATTTTGAACCCCACTGATGCCTTAGGATTTTAGCTTTTATATTCTTCACATACTTGTAATCCTGCAATTCTTTAGTGTATAACTCTATATACAATGTTAGTTACTGCTTTCCTATTTTAGTCAGACAAAACAATTCCTTTCTAGGCCTAGGAATCAAGGACACCTCACTGTCTCAGGCCCTGAGAATTGTGAACAGAAGTGAGATGGGGGAGCAAAATTGGGGTAAATGACTTCATTACCTGAAGCTGTAATTGGAAGACTATGCCCCAATATGCAAATGGACCAAACTTATAAAAATGTGAAAACCTATGACTCGTTGTCTGTTTTGGTGTAGCCCCTGGGGTGGCTTTGTCTGCCTGAAATGTACCTGAAGGCCTTTCAATAAATGTAACTGCTTTTTATTCCTTTAATTTTGTCTGGCCTCTGTTTTTAGGTAGCCCGATAAGGCATTGCTACAATCACTTTAAAATATGTACTGAAAATAAAAAGTTAGATTATCTTTTTTTGTAGTAGTACTAGTTATGTTATCCTCTGGATACAATTTGAAGGCTGTGATTGGTGAAGGGGGTTCCAGTGTGGTGTGGACTTAAGGGGGAGAGAGGAGTCCTGACCGAGGCTGTAGGTCACCTCTGGCTTTGTGGCTTTGCAGTGGCTGAATCTGAGATGAATTTGAAGATGATGAATCTGATGGATGTCAGCTTTATGTGTCAGCAGCCCTCCTCCCATGTCTCGATCCTACCATCTCTGTCCAGCCCTGTGAGCAGACCTGAGCATTGATGCCCAGTTTCTTATGTATGCTCCTTGTGAATGAGCTCCTGCTGGTCTTATCCCTTCTGTTCCCTGAAAGGAAGGGGAGAAGAGCAGGGAGAAGGAAGGTGAGATGAGGCAGAAAGGAGGGAAAGAGGAGACAAAGCTATTTTGAGGTATTGCAGCAACACTCAGGAGAGAGCAACCCTTCCCACTGCACTATAGCACAGTGATCACAAAAGCAGAGCAGAAACCCTCCCAAAATAAGGCTTTGCAGAGCACCATAATTAAGGAAGGCTATCTCTTACAGGCTTCCCACAGCAGCCATGTCAGTGAGGACATCACCTATGTCCCTCCTCTTTCCCTGCCTGTGGAGCAGTGCAGCTGCCAGCGCAGCCTGGCAGCTGTGGAGGTGTGAAATGCTGACACACCAGCTGCCAGCACCATTTGCATCAGCAAGATTGGTCTCTTAGGACAATAATGGATGTAGGACAAATGATGATGGTGAGCTGAAAGTGCTATTACTCATTATTGAAACTTTGGATTGTTCTCTGGCCAGTGCTAAAACTATAAAGCCAGCAGCCAGTGGACAAGCCCTCAGTAACCTCTGCAACTGAACTAAAAGCTTTTGGAGGGGAACAGAAGTGCTATAAATCTTGTGGGTGACGTTTAACATTTGTCAGAGAAACACTTTAGACTTATTTTAATCTCTTCATTTTGCAAAGTTCATAATAACAAATAATGGGTGCCTTGAACCCAGCCAGTGAGTCCCCCGCCTCTCCTGGCTCCAAATGGAAACTCAAAGTGGCCCCTTAATAGAAAGGGCAGCTCTGCTCATCGCTGCCTCTCATGCACTGTGTGGTCTCCCAGCCACTCCTAAATGGATACAGTCCTTGCCGTGTTTACACTTGCTGCCTGTTACTGCAATGACACCAGAGCCTGCAAATGTTTTAACTTGATTTTTTTTTTTTTTTTTTTTCAAAAAACTGTCCATTAATCTTCCTCAGTGCTTGGAAGGAAAGTAAATTATTTATGATGCGGATGCTAGAGGGGATTGTTTCTGCATTAACATTTCATTTGAGAGTGTTAAATCTGTCTCTCATGCTAAATTAGGGATTGGGTTTATCAGGTGACTTGTCCAGAGATTATTCCTATTCAAACACACATCTACAACTGCCTCTCCTTCTGCCCAGATGCTTCCCTGCCATGAAATGAGTGTCCCATGTTCCAAGTGAAACAAATGTTGGGCCAAAGCGAATAGCCTTATAAAGTGTACTTTTAAGCTGTAAATTTTGCTACTCACTAAATGAGAAGCAGTTTCAGCTGGGAAAAAAAAAAAGGATTTTGTGCCATGCCATTAGCATGCCTGCTATTTTTGGCTGGGCTTATTCAGGCTGAGCTGATCTCCTTGATGAGAGGCTTTACTGGTAGGTAGATCAGTCCCTACTGCATTAGAACAGGTTCTCAAAGAGTCTCTAAACCTAATTTTAAATGAGTATGTCAGAAAAAAGTTACCTTTTTAATTGTCCCAGTGGTATTCAAATGGAAGATATAGGGACAATTTTCATGACAGGACAAGAGGACACAGCCACAAGCTGTGCCAGGGGAGGATCAGGTTGGACATTGGGAAGAATTTCTTCATTTGAAAGGGTTGTTAAGCATTGCACTGGACTTTCTGCGGAGGTGGTGGAGTTCCCATCCCTGGGGTTCCTGGAAGTGTCCAAGGAATGACTGGAGGTGGCACTCAATGCTGTGGTCTGGTTAACAGGATGGGAATTGATCACAGGTTGGACTCAGTCTTGGAGGCCTTCTCTAGACTTGATGTTTCTGTATATTTGTGTTTCCTGGGCTGTCCCTGTCACTGCTCATCTCAAACCCCTTCCCAGGAGTGAATGGAGCAGGCTGACATGTGCCCAATTAAAGAGACTGTTTTCCTAAGTTCAAGTATTAGACTGAGTTTTAGAAATACCTGTAACTGCTATATTAAAAGAAATTTTAAAATGCCACCCAAGTCCTTCTGCAAACAGCAGAACACTATCCCTCGGGAAGCTGTTCAAGGCAGGACATAAGCTAACAAATTCTACCTCACATTTCTGAGCACAGTGTGTGTCTGAGCAGTCAGGGAGCTGCAAAAGTACAGGCTTTTGGAGGAACTGGCACTGCCATATGCAAAACATTTGGATATGCAGGCTGACTCTGGCTGTCCTCAGCACACTTGGGGCAGTGATTTTTCCTCTCTCATCCACAGTTAACCTTCCTGTGATTGCCACGACAGAGCAGGTTGAAAGTGCTCTGAGAGCATCTGCTGAAAATTGTTGGATAAACACACTGTAGAAAGAGCACATACTTAAACCTTGACCATCACCACTTCCCTGTTCCATGTTAATGTATATTTGGGGGAAGTGTATGTACAAATAAGAGCCAAGCAGTGATGCTGAGGTGCCTGCAGTGTGTTCTCCAGAGAAGAAATGTTTGAACAGTGGCATGGAAAGAAGAGGCTGGGAGCCTGCAGTGGCTTTGATCAGAGAAATTAGTCTGTTACTGGAAATACTGATTGTCTAGAGGTTCAGTGTTGCCAACCAATGTGCACATATGGTATTAGTTTTATTGATACACGCGTAAGATTAAACATGACACCTCTGTCAAACGAACCCTGGATACCATTTAACAAATACTTAAAGCAGCTACTTTTAAAAGATTACCTTCAGGCACAGCCTACCCAGGCAGAACAATATCATCATCTTAAGCACTTTCCAAGTTCCTGACAATTGGGAATTCTTGCCTCGTAGCAATATAATCGTACAATATTAGTGGAAGTCAAACAAGAGGACATTCAGCACTTAATTGTGCTCTGTGGTGGCTTTACTGGTTGTAATGATATCTCCATGTACAATCACACCTCTGGGCATTTGCTCTCCTTGAGTGTCTGAGCTGCTGGCCTGAGATTTGGTTGCTGGTTTGCAAGGATTTGATTACTGTGAATCAAGATGTTGGAGTAGTCTGAAATCTTCTGTATTACTGTTTAAATAACAATTGATCACCTTTTTATAGAATATTCTTATCATGACAACAGGAGAGGCATTAATGTAATTTCTCACTGGGAGTGATAGAGTGAATTAAGGATGTGTATTCCTGTTCAATAATGAGCAAGTGATTAAACTTTAAGTTTTGTGTGAGTGCAAGAAACTTCTTCCCACACTAAGGATACTGTCAGTTTTCTCTGACAACTTCTTATGCTTTCTAATTGTTAGCACACAGGAACAAGTATCAGCAGGAATAATAGCAGAAAATGTAGGGTTCTTTTTGGCAAAGATATATTTGTACCAGATCTCCTCTAGGATATGGCAACATGCTTCAGCCATCACTGCTCCATGGCTGACAAGGGTAAGATGGGTAGGGGATGGAGCCATTTACTGTCCAGTTCATAGCTGCACTGTCACACAGCTGGGTGGTTGGAGACTGATGTGTGTGCTGACCACAGGGACCAGCTCCTTGGGTCTCCATTTCTGAGCTTTATGCATCCCTGTAACTGGATGATGTGGGAGAGGCAGGGGGAGAGTATCCAGACACCTGTGTCTTCCAGAAGTGACCTGTTTAACTAATAACCTGTTTCATCTCTATACATCCAATGCCTATCCCTCCATCTAATCTCTCCACCTCTTTGGGTAAATCATCCTTCTGTTAGAACCGCAGCATTCTTCCTAGGAAAAGGGTGAGTGGTGATGAGTGGCAAACTGAAAGCACAAAATATATCACTCATGATATAGCTATTATTACATTTGTTATTAATGTCAGATATTCTTTAGAAGTCCCTTAAACTTTATCTGCTGGCATTACAACCTTGATAACAATCCAGGCTGTTTATGGTTGTTATTAAATTCATCTGCTTCTCAACAACAATTCTGAGCTAATGGAAGGCCATCCACATGATGGAAAATTTTATTGTCTTAGACCCTGACTCCTCAACATGAATCTCACTAGAAGATCAGGGCATACTCTGCAGGAGGTTTATATGCACCCAAGAGCTTTAGGAGCATAAATCCTGTTGAGAGATCAGCAGAAACTCCACAATATGACAACACCTTCAGCAGAACACAACAACCTGCTCCACATCTGCAGGCAGATTGCTTTGTCCCCCTTGGCTTCCCTGCAAGCTCCTGTCTTTTATCCTCTACCTACTCCTGCTGTTCTCCTGCCATAGCTGATGAGAATGGGGCTAGGTTTATGAAGGCATCACCTTCCCATGTCAGAAGTGACACATCCCAATGCAATCTAGAGCTCCCCGTGTCCTGAGCCTCTGATGACTATATTTATAATCCAATCATGCTGAGAATCACAAACATAACTTCTGTCTGACCTTCTCTATTAAACCATGAGGACTTTTTTCTTCTGAGATTTCTAATACCTTGACATATGCAGTATTTTGTCTGGTGACATTTCCCCTGCTGCTTCTCATACTGTTTCTATGACCAGGCTATGCATTGCAAATCTCTCAGAATCACGAAGGTGTAAGAGCACCTTGAAAAAGTGCCTGCTGATAGTCTGGGTGGGATCTGTGTGGGAAGGGCAAGGGTGATAACTTGCAATTGGTGCCAGAGTAGTCCCTGAAGAATGAGTGTAAATGACTGCTTTATGATATGTTGTTAAGGTGGAGGTAAGGAGAAAATCTCTCCCCAGCTCCCAAGACTTTCAGCCTTGTAGTCTCTGAGCACCTCCAGGCTAAGACCTCATCATCAGTACCCCAGTATATAGGACACAGAGACTAAAGCATCTGCTCAAGATCCTTCTGAAAGGTAACAAAAAGGGCAGGAATGGGATCCAAGTCCCATGACATCCCCTGTGCCCAGAAGCCTAATTCCTTTTGCTTCTAAAATCAGGCACTTCCCATGAACTGTTTATCTGTTTATGGAACTGTGTGCAATGGTATCAGCATAAGCTCTTCTAAACACACTCACACAAGGCAAAGTGGGTGTCTTTTGATTGTATCTGTTCACACCAACATAAATGGCTGGTGGCAGAGGGTGGTGGAGAGCCCACCCTGACCCTCCTCTTTCCTGCACTGATGTGCATTTGGAAACCTGTGTGCATGCATGCTGCTCTCTTAGTGCCAGTTGTACCAATGTCTTCTCTTCAGGACTACTAAAGACCTCTTGATGTTATGCTGGTACATGTCAGACTGGATGCCAGCCTCTTCCTTAGTACAGCTGTTGTCCACACTCCTGGTCCCAGGGTTGTGCAGACATGCAATGTTAATGAAGATGTCTGTCTACATGAGTAATCACCATGCAAATGAGGCCTTGACCTGATTTTCTTTGGATTAAAGTAAATCTCAACTCTAAAGTTTACCAGTTTTGCCCAATATATGAGTCAGAGGAAGGCAGTCTTTGTCTGGGCGATGGCTTCTGGATTTGGGGGTTCCCATCCTGCACTGGCCTGGGCAGTCTCGTGTGAACTATGTTGTATTGAGAAACCACCAGACTATTCACTGAGTCTTCACAGAAGTATGGCAAACGTAATTTATTTCTATTTTTAGCACAATTTTATAGGGTCCGACAGGGTCCTTGGGCTTAGCAAGTTACTGTTGGTTAATACATATGGTTTACATTCTTTCCCCAGTACACAAGGCTATTGTTTTTCTTTATTCTCTCTGCTTCAGGAGAGTTTCAAGGACACTACCTTGAATATTGTCACTTATACCAAAGGCTGGCTTGTGCAGACATGCTTTTACTAAAATATTATGCTTTTACTCTGTTAAAATGTTTTACTACAATTCTGTGTTTCTCTTTTTGCACAAGCCAGGCTTTAGATGCAATTCGTTTTACACTTTTACAGAGACAAGATAACATACAATTAAAACTACTATCCTTATTAATACTGTGATAAATATAACATTGGATAAAAATTCGTGAAAGAGAATAAAGAATTATATGTTATATTTGTAATACTGTAAAGATGCAAAATGTAAAATAATCCAGTGATACCTTCCCGAGTCGGGCAGTAACGATCGGCAGCAACGCTTATCAACACAAAATAAAAAGCAGGACACAAGCAATCAAACCAGACAATGAGAATGGCCCCGTCGAGATATCCATCTCCTCCGCACCCAAACTGGCCACTCCACCCCGGTAGGTGCAATCAGAGAACACTCGGAGCCATTTCGCATGTGAAAAGGACTCTGCTCCATCGAGATATCCATCTGCTCCTGCACCCAAACTGGACACTCCATTCCAGGAAATGCAATCGGAGGACACTCAGAGCCTCTCACATGTGAAAGGACTCTGCTCCACCGACCATTGACTCAGCTCAATGGATCCGGGAAGTCTATTCAAACTCTTTTGTTGCACGGTGCTTACTCCGGATTTTGCCCCAGGATACGAAAACCCCTATAAGAACCCCGGACTGCAGTGCCTACTTCGTGGATTTGGGAACTCGGTACCTCTGGGTACAGACCCCTGTCCACCCGGTGCTGCACTGATCTATTTATTGTGGTTTTTTTCTCTCGTTGCTGGTGCTTGAAATTATTTTATAATAAATCGCTTTTTTATTAACCCTATTTTGCCATTGCATTTATAACAATACTATAAGTAAAATTTGTCCTCCCTTCAGCACAAGAGACTTAAATCATCTAGCAATGCCCTAGCTGGCCAATTAACTTCCAATGGGGTCACTATCTTCTTTCAGGGCATGTAACTCATTCTGTAGCTGTTTTAGTTGCTTGTAGATGGAAACTGAATGATCTGTAAGGTTCAAACAGCACATATTTTTAAACTCTTCGCAACTATGTCTTTGTGCTAAGAGCAAGAAATCAACTGCAGCTCGATTTTGCAATACTGCATAGTGTACACTTCTCACATCAGCTGAAAGTTCACTTAACACTGTTGATGTTAAGTTCGGTTCTTTCCTGGTCTAATAAGCTAGCTGTTTTAGAGTTGACAAGTTTTTAGCAGCAGCTGCTCCTGGAGTAAAAAAGGAGGCCAGCCATATTATACCATGACCCCAAAAGTCTGGGTCTCTAACATCATCACATTGTAATTCATTCAGGTTTCGCTTTGACCATTTGATGTTTTTTATTTTACCAGCTATATTTAAAAATTGGTGTAAATTTGGATGGAACAAAGTAAGTTTCTCAAGCTAACAAGGTCCTCTATGTGGACTAGCAGGAATTCCATTCCATGCTCTATCTCCACAAATTAAGAATATTGAACTAGGTAATCACCTTGGTGATCGTCCTCTGAGATTGCACCGTGAATAAAAGGCTTTACTTCCAGTGTTAGTAATGAGATCAGCTATAGCTCACTGTAGCTCAGTGTTGCATCACTTTGTTGGAGTGGCTTTTTGATGGGGGCTTAAACATTATCTATCCACCTGAGGTATTGGTGGAGCCTAACAAGTCTAATTCTTCTGGGGCCAGAATGGCCCATTCTCAATGGTAACATTGAGAATTTCAATAATTTTTGTTTGTCAGCAGGCTTCAGGTTGTCTTGATGTGAAGCCAACAGTGCGATTACACTCTCATAAAATTGCCAGTTGATTCAACTCAGTTTCATTGCTAAATAAACTTTTAAATGCTTAAGGATCCCATTCAGGGACTACTATGAGACATGTGAGAAAAGGATCTCCAGGTGTGGCTAGGCTCAAACACATTGATTTTTGGCCTGTTAAGTGTGCCAGAGTGACCCATATGTTCTGTTGCTTTTGGATGTTAGTTAGCAGACAGTTGGAACTCTACACAGTACGATTACCGTAAGCAGTTTGTTCCGTGCAAATGACACCATGCTTTCAGAATTACAGCTAAGGTTTTAAGGTTAAATGAACTTTCAAATATGCTCACTTTAACTCTTGAAGGGGGAATACTTATACTTTATACTAATATCTTTTCTAAACTTATCAATAACCTACAAATAACAATTATCACACAAATTAAACTTTTTATCTTAAACTATTATCTAACTACTTTTAACACATGTGCTCTGGTACTTATGCCATCTAAGCATGAAAGCAATTTGCTTTAAGGGTAAAATACAGTTACAATTTTGCTTTTATATACAGTTAAATGGAGTCTCTATACTCTTTTAGATATTCTACAAAATTCTTCTCACAGCCTATGATTTAATGCGATTCAGTTTTGGAACATCCACTGCTCTTGTGACATCAGCTGGCAGCTGATCAGTGACTGAAAGCATCGATGTTCAGGTTTTTCTTCACATCTTTCTAAATCTTAAAACAGAGTAACTGAAAAAAATTGATAGAGACACAACGTCATGATAACAACATAAAATTTCTGTTGGCAAGCTGTCTGTGTAGTTTTCAGACACAACTGTGTCCTGGCAGCTCCACTTCTGATCTTGTTTGGAGTATCAAGGTTGTGTGGTGACTTCTCTGTTCACTGGGTCTCGTGTTCAGAGGCAGACAGTCCAGTCAGATGAACAGGTGACCTTTTTGAGCCTGTTAACAAAGCACAGACACTTCTCCACTTGAAGTTAATTAATCATTTTGACTTAGCTGTGGTACACCCAATTGTAAATTTAGATTATATGATCTTTCTAAACTTTCAATATAAATATTTCATTATTGTGGTCCAAATTTCTAATGCACATATTACACTAATCAAATGCTTTTAGGGCATAAATTCCCCCCATTTTTAGAAAAAAAAATAAAAATGAGATGTACTTCTGTCATACACATCAATATCAACACAAAACCATATTCACAATGAATAAAAACCTATAGTAGTTAAAAATCAATCAAACAATAAACATTATTAATAAATATGTAATATAGAACTACCACTGAAACACTGCACCAGCGTCTCATAGTCTGCAAACAAACAAAAAAAAAAACTGTGAAGGATTGAATAACCACCTCCGGAAATGATTCTCCAAGCCGACTTCAAAACTGATCCAGTGGTCATATTAATAGGGTCAAATTGTCAAGTCAAAAAGTAACTTAAATACTGATTTGGTACAGAAAACATCTGCATCTGTTGGCAAACATTCCATCCAGGTAAAGTCAAAGGCTTGGTCAGGGCCTTAGACTTTAAACTGGAAAGATGCCTCTTAACTCATTTCTAAAACAAGGTTCTCAATAGTAGCAGCTATGAGATGCTTACAGCACAGCAAACTGTTAAAATGCATTTGTACAAAGCAAATGATCAGAAGCCTCAGGTACCAGACCAATTAAACCATGCAGCAGTTGGTTTAATCTGAAGCCTCTCCCATGGCAGCCGACCCTGCAATGGTACATTTTCTTGGAATTCTGAAAAAACTGAAATATAATAAAGCTATAACAACAAAAACTGCAGAGATTGCAACAAACAATAGAACTCCTGATGAAATCAAGGGTGTCACAGACTGCATTCACTTTTATCCACAAGCAGGTGTTCATCAGTGTTCTATCACAGCTGTTTCAGTTGTAGTCATCTTTATCTCTCTAGGAAAATAACTATACAGTTTAGACAAGTGTCTCCAATAAAACATGAAACCATTTAAATTAAACAATACTTAAACCTGGTAAAAATTAATTATAACAAAAGGAAATAACAAAACCTTAAAAGAATATCCAAGTTATAAAACTGAACTTAAAAACATTCAAATTTAAACATAAAAAAATAAAACTTAACTTTGCTTAATTTAATTAACACAAAATCTGTATCAAATAAAAGCATGACTTAATCTTACTCTATTATTATAAAAAGGCAACTGAAAGTTTGATATATACCTTTTGGACACAGTATAACAGTAACATGGATTCACTATAAAAATTATAAAAATGTAACAAATACATCACAATTTTATGTCATCTGGCTTTCAGAATAACTCACACTAACTGCAAATGTTACTAAAACTACTTATTCATAACAGGAATTTGCCTAGTACATGCTTAAGTTGGTTAGGATTTTTAAAGTGCAGTTTTAATAGAGAAAAACCACAACAACACAGGATTTGGCAAGTTGCCACTCAGTTTTTGTAGCACTTTTCAAAACATCAAGTCTAACTTTTAATTAAAATCTGAAGTTCAAATTGATATATATGCTGTTATACATGTTTTTTATAACAAAAGGGCTCACATTAAAATTACCTTATTAAAATTGTAAAAAAAAACCAAGCAAATGGGTAATATACGCTTAACTTGTCTTGTACAGTAAATATCTTTTGTAGATAACATTAATTGGAAGGTTGTTTCATTAGTAGCTGTAAATCATTCAATATTTTAACATTAGATTTTAAAACTAATTATTGCAAGGTAACTTTTACTTCTGTTACTATTCACCTTAAACACTTTTTTAAAAAGAGGCTTTTTGAACTTTCATAAAATCACAATAATTTCTCTAGTAAAACTCAAAAAAACTGCAACCACACAAACTCACAACTATTTAAAACACAAAATTAACTCTAAAAGGGTATATAAAAACATTCTAAAAAACCAAAAATGACTTTTTAACGAACTGGATACTATCCTGGTGCTTTTTCTTAAAGAGGGAGCAGGGGGGTGAACTGCCCACTCTGCTGCTGTTATTTCTTAAAGATTTGAGTGAAGTCTTTGTCATCCTCTGCATATTCTTGCAGAGGGGAAAAAAAAAGAGGAAAAAAAAAACCTCACCAAGTTAACTTTAACAAATGCAGTTCTTTCTCTCAATATTTCTCTTGTTGTTCACAGATAGAAGAAAAAAGGCGTGATTTTACAAAAACAGGCGATGTTACACGAAAAGCCTCTCAGGGCCAGGTGGTAAAAACGGTGATCATTGCAACTTATTAACTTTTAATTACAGTGATGAATTTCGAACTAGATATCATATAGTTAGTGATTTTTTGGCTATTTTGTCTCCCTTTGAAGCTGTCTGAGCTATCTGAAGCTCAACTGCTTCTGTAATTGCTGATATTTGTCCAGCGTGGCCTTGGAGCTTCTTCTGCACTGCCTCTGCCATGGGGGGTGCTTTTGTTCTCTGCGCATGCTCCAGTGCTTTCCCCCTATGCCTCCCTGGAAACCAATCCAAATCTGGCTTCTCTTCTTCCAGGGTCGTAAAGTTGGGCCTTGAATAAGATTGTGGTGTTAAAAGTGTCTCCAAAGATGGAGCAGATAGCTCAGGATGTATCACATCCTGCCATTGCTGAACAGATTCTGTTCATTGTTTTGGCATTTGTTGTGGAGTTTCTCCTTATTTTCTTCTCTCTGACTCTCCCTCTTTGTCTCCAAGGGCGGCATAGACAGGAATGCTTGCCCAGCAGTGGGAGGCTGCTGCTGTGACAGAGGTGGAATTATGTCACTTGCAGCCTGAGCATATCTCTCTTTCCTGTCTTTTAAGGTAATAATTACAATCTGCCAAGTTGGACCGAGAGACAGTGTCCTTGCTTTTCCCTGTAATCATTTTCTTCCACAACAATCCTATGTCTTTTCATTCTTCCACTGCAAAAGGCAGCAGCAGGACCTGGGGGTGCCCGCGCCTATTATCTCTAGCCCATAAAATGAGCTTTCCAAGGTCCATATCCTTGACTGCTTCGTTTCGTTTAACAATAATGTTTAGAAGCAGTTTGTGCTGCTGCAAACCCATCCATTCTTTGCAGCCATGGGAGGGGGGAGGGTTGCGGCCCCTCCTCACCTCTTCTGCCCTTGTTCTCTCCCAGCGGCCTGCCTCCATTCCGTGTCTCCCCATGCACAGGCTGCCTACCCAGTACAGATCCACATCCGTGTCTTCCCACGCACGGATCCGCTCCACCTGCTCTACCACCAATGTTCCTGATCGGAGCGCCAGACACTGAGAAACTGCCAGACTATTCACTGAGTCTTCACATAAGTATGGTGAAAGTAATTTATTTCTATTTTTAGCACAATTTTATAGGGTCCGACAGGGTCCTTGGGCTTAGCAAGTTACTACTGGTTAATACATATGGTTTACATTCTTTCCCCAGTATATAAGGAAGGCTATTGTTTTTCTTTATTCTCTCTGCTTCAGGAGAGTTTCAAGGACACTACCTTGAATATTGTCACTTATACTAAAGGCTGGCTTGTGCAGACATCCTTTTGCTAAAATATGCTTTTACCCTGTTGTCATGGGGTGGCTTTACCTTTAAGGTGGTTTTGGGAGCTAAGGAAGTTGAAGTTGCTGGTGACTGATGGGAGTCTTTTCTCCTGACCAATTATCGGTCATTTCTAAGAATTGACAGCAGTTTTAACCATTGAAAAGTGAGATCAACTTGTGAACCTTACCTTAAGATGTAAAGCCAGAGCTCTCTTGTTCTCTTTGTTTCCTGGCTGTGAAAGGTAACAGAGCTCCGGCTGGCCTCCCGTCCCCGGCCCAGCCCATGCAGCCCGGGCAGGGGCTGGGCTGGGCCTGCCGCGGCTCCCGGCCGGGAGATGGGGCCTGCGGGGCTTGCCCCGGGCTCTGGCCGGGCCAGGCCGGTCCCTGGCTCGGCTGCAGTTTTTGCTGTGACTCAATTCACCACAGACTGCCGAGGAAAGAAGGGAAAAAAGCTCTTGACCTGCGGCAGGCTGAGACAGTGACCACACTCTCCAGAGCAGCCATGAAGAATCTTCCATCGCAGACAGCTCCAGCCGCTGCTCCGGCAGAGATCACAGAACCAGCTACAGAACCTGGGCAAGATTTTAACCTTTTCATTACCCAGATGAGATTGCAGATTAATCCTTTTATTCAGAGAGAGAAAAAGAGAGTAATCAACATGAAAAGAGACTTTATAAACTACCAGAGACAGTAAAGAAAATAATTAAGCTCCAGAAAAGGTAGAGAATAAGGAGATGCTTTATAAGCTGAAATATTTTTCTGTTAAAGCTATGGAGATGGACAATAAGGTCTTGAAAAAACTCCTTTAATTCATGATAGAGTATATAGGGAGGAATAGAGTGTTCAAAGTGTAGATTTTGAGTAAAAAGTAGAGTAATTGTGATACAGTGAAGTGCTGGAACAGAGTGAAGCGAAAATTTGAAGCCTTGGGGGGCAATGAGAAAACTGTTTTCCAGGAAAGCTCACAGAGACAGATGAAAAAGACTTTTGCCTTTGAATAACTCATCCTTAAAATGACATCCCTAGACTCATGGCCCATACACACCTCAGAGTGATGTGAAATGGAGGAGAAAATCTGATGACAGATTTCCGGGCAGCTGGCATCAGGGCAATGGAAAACTATAACAGAAATAATTTTCTTGTGAGAAACTCCATAGATTAGCAGAAGGAGACTTCTGTTTCTCTACAAAGACTGATGAAAAGACTGTAGCAAGAACTGGGACTGTTTTTAACCACCAAAGTTCTAAAGTTTTTTGTCTCTATGTTGTCATGTGTACAAAGAAATGGTCAAGTAGTGGGGGATAAAAAGGGTTTTCTGGAAGTTTATTCTGGTGTTCTTATTCTTGTAGTTTGTTAATAAAGTTTCTTTATTCCTTTTAAGTTTTAAGCCTGTTTTGCTCTTGTTCTGATCCATATCTCACAGAAAAAAAAAAAAAAAAGAAGTAATTTTTTTTTAGTTACTGGTTTAAAACCACAACATCTGTTAAAATGTTTTACTACAATGTTGTTTATCGTTTCTTGTAATTAGTCAAATTTTTGAAGCTGGTGAAGTCATCAGCTTCAATTTGTATGTGTTCTCTCTTGGTTCGGACCGAACTCTTTTAGAAGCTATGCATAATTCATGGGCTGGTTATACTTACTTCCAAAGAAGAAATGAATGAGAGGAATTCCTTCGTAAGCTGTCTCAAGCATACATACACACACACATACACTAGCACCGTAGCAGAGTAGTAGGAGGCATGAAATCTTCTCCTGATAAAAACTGCTGTATCCAAGTTTGGCTGAGAAGCTATATTTGACTTTACAGCTGATGCTGTCATATGTTGGGACTGTGCAAGTTGGGTAGGTAATGATGTTGCAGTGTTTACTTGTGTCTGGGTATATTCAGCTACCACGAAACCTTATAGATAAGCCTCGCCTAGATTGCTGGTGCTGTTATGTCAGCAAAGAGCATGAAATGCCAGTCATACCTAAGAGTGCTGTGCTGGCAGGGCTTCTGGTGCAGGAGTGGGAACCTAGCTCACATTGGTGTTGGGAATTCAGTTTAGTGTATGCCTTGTCTCCAATAACAAGGAAATTGCATTTGATCAAATCTTTTATTAAACACTCAAATGAGGCTTTGCTAGGTTTCTTGCTTTTGTCTGTGTTCTGGGGTGAATTTATGATGCTTGTATCCCAAATCACCTTGTTTATTTTACATATTAAGTTCTGCACGTTTAAGACTGGCTCTGAGAGTGAAGGTGGGGAAGAAGAAGTGCGCAGTTTGTGTTAAGAACCCTAGCTTCCCCACATCCTGCTCCTGGACTATGGTGTCTGCAGCATGGACAGAGAGAAGGACAGAGATCTCCTTTGCTTTTAGTTAGTTTTTAGCTAGCTGAGGCAGAGAAGTTCCCTGGACTGTTTTTTTCCCTTTTTCTTGGCTCTGTTCAAACCTGCACTGGACTGAAAACCCAGACAAACCCCTGGAATTCACGCCTGTGGCCCCCCGGGGCCTGGGCCTCAGCACTTTCCAGCACCAGAGGGACTGATAAGTGACTGAGTGAGCTGAGCCACACCACATGAAAAAGGCTTTTTCTGGATTTGCCATCTCATCAAAGAGCGAGAGTTTTATTGTTTAATATTATTCAATTTCTGTTAAATAAACAGGTTTTTTCCATTTTTCTCCAAGGAAATCTTTTCCCTAACCAGTTGGGGGAGGGGCCACTTGAATTTGTTTTCTGGAGGGACACCATTCGGAGGTTCTCTCCCAAATTTGCCCTAAATCAGGACAGACTATTTTGCTGAGGCAGGGAGAGGGAGTGTGTTGTTACAGCTTGGTACTGCACTTGAGAAAAGTTAGCTTCTAAACCAGCCCAAACTGAGCAATTTCCCTCATTCTGCCTTTCTGCCAGAAGACTCCATACTACCCCAGAAGAGCCACAGCTGTATGGGATGGGCTTCTCTATGCCACATATACCTTCACACCACAAGATAATCATGATGATAGTTACCTTTTCACACACACACCATCCTTTTGCACAGCCTATAGGAAAAAAGGATTTTCTGTGGTCTCACTGGTGGTGCCCAAAAGCCCTTTAGAAATTCATCCTCCCAGTGTATCTACAGGCTTTTTTGACTTTTGCATGGCCACCACCCTTGTCAAAGTCCATTCCAGGAATGTTTCACTTCTCTGGACCTTTGTGCAATAGCCCTGTGGCTTGAGTGTCCCTCATGCATTTAAAATATCCTTTATGGCTGTTAGGAAACAGAAAATTAAAGAGAATGGCACTTAGAGGACATCAAAGATACAAAGGGCCTCTTTATCCGAGAGACATCTCTGCATTTGGGGCAGTATTTTACCTGTTTAAATGGCTTCTTCTATAGCCCCTAAGTACACTGTTGTGCCATCTAAGTATGGATTTTTAATTAAGCCCCCTTCCTCCTCCCCTCTTTTACACATAACTATAATTTTAGAGGTTAAGAAATCCCCTTAATATCTAGCAAGAGGTTTGATGCTATATGCTCTTTAAAGAGCACACCCACCCCCCACCCCCAACCACTGTGTTATATTAATAGCTCTGAGATGATCATTTTTACAGGCTTCTAGGACTGATGTTTGGTGTTAACATTTCATGATTGTGTCAAAGGAGCAGGGGGGATGGGAGTTATACCTGTCAGCTGATGTTTTAACATGCAGTTTTAATCTTTTTAATTAATACAGCTTCATAGGAAAAAAACCAAAAACTAAACCAAAATCCAACAGACAAAACTCAGTTCACAAGGTTTTTTGTCTAGGGAGGGTGAGTGGATCCCACTGCTGCAATATGGATATTCCTCATTCACAGCAAATGGAACATCACTGCAGAGCACCATGTTAGGCTGTGGCCATTTGGGTCTGTGGGTGACAGATGAATATGCAGGAGAAGATGACTTCAGACCTTTCTGTTTGCATCATTCATACATCAAGTAAATATTTAAGTAAGGTTTCTATGGTACTGGGGTTGTATATCAACATGGCCATGCATGCATGTAGAAAAAAACACAAAAACTTACAAAGTACCATGTTTAGACAAACAAGACTAAAGACAGAATTCTGCTCTTGCTGTGGATGATGTTTTGTGTCTAAGAGCACTATTGCTAGCTTCAGTTGTGACCCATGAGAGATGATTCTGCCATCCTGGGTCAGACTGGATCATCTCCTGCAGTGACTGGTGGTGGATGTTTAGGAAGAATAGAAGGGAGTGGGCATGTGTGTGGTGCTGCTTCAGGAACACTCTCCCACAAGCCTTTCCTGCCCAAACCCAAGGCTGCCCTTGCATCTGCCCCAGCTGTTTCTCTGGCACTGCACTAATTAGGGCCATCTCTTCTCTGCCTGTTGTGACATCCTGAGTTCAGCGACGAGTCCTTGAATCATATGTGTACATTTCATGAGCACTACATTTCACGAGCAGTACATTCTCAAACTGATCCAGCCAGTCTAGAAATTTGGTGCTTAGCTACTGTCTCCACTTTTCAGTCATCACTATGCAGGTTTTTGCAGCAATGTGCCCTGGCAGCTGCCCTGGGAAGGGCAGGTAGCTCTGGACATGTGTGTCCTGTATTGGTTCCCTCCCTACAGAAATGAAGACTTGTATACAATACATATAATGCTGAAAAGCACCAAAGATTTGATTTTTTGCTTTCCATTTTACCCCTTAACTCCCTTGTGTACAAGGCCTTTGGGGTCTGGAGATGCACACCCCCATTTTGTGCCCTACAAAAACATCCCTGCTTTACTCTGTTCCTCCAGCTAGTCTGGAATCAGCCTGGCTCTGGCTGCTCATGCTGCAGACACCTCCACTTTGTTTTGTGGATGTCTTTGAAGGCTGAATGTGTGCTTTGCTGGCAGAAGCTGGGCTGGGGCTGCAGCCACACACCCCAGCAGCAATGGCAGCCCCTGTGCCTCACCCCTGTGATCTGGGCTGCTGTTGACAACAGCCTCCACTTTAAAGGAGCATTCAAAGCCTCTCAGGGCCAGTTGGGAGATGACTTCAGACCTCTCCGGTTTAGCACGTAGCATTCAGTAGGCAAAGATCCTTTCATTAAAACTGATAGATGACACATTTTTGCAATATTTACAATTCAAAGCGTTCTGATCAAAGTGCTGGAAATTAGGATGTTGATGTGAGATAAGTACTCCTTTCCCAGTGCTTGCACCAGAAAAGAGCATGCAATCTGCTTTCCCTTTGTGTACCCCATGTCAGTTGCAAGTATTACTACATAGCTGATGCCTGTAGATATATTTACTGACTCCTGATGTTAGCAAATCCCACTATGATTAGATGTTGAGGTGACAAAACAAAACCTTGACTGTTACAAGCTAGGTAACAGCACTGAGATAAAACCTAAAAATAAACCCCAGTAGCCTTTTACTGGAACTGAGGTTCCAAAATAATATAGCAAAAAATAATTTTTTATAAGTTATTAGGGCCTTGCAGCAAAAGGGAGAAAGATAAAATCCTGTTTGATGGCTTTTTAATGGCAGTTGTTTAATTTAAAGCTTTCAGTGAAGCAGGTTACATGGCAAAAGCAGAATAATGAACAATAAGACAATGCATTCATCCAGTGAAATAACCATGGTTAAACACTCAGGGGAAACTTGGGGATATCAGCTCCAGGTTGTCTCCTCAGGTTACCATCCCCAGCTTTCCAAGGAGTGCAGCTCACATCCCTAGTCATGTCCCCCTGGTTCTGTCTTGACCTTCTCAGAATCACAGAACACTGTAGGTTGGAGAGGACTCTAAAAATCATCTTGATCCATCCCCCTGCCATTGGCAGGGGCACCATCCACTAGACAAAGCCCCATGCAACCTGGCTTTGAACACTTCCAGGAATGGGGCAGCCACAGCTTCTCTGGGGAACATGTTTCACTGTCCTACCACCCTCATTGTAAAAATACTTTCTTTTACCTAGTCTAAATCATCTCCCTTTTATTTTAAAGCCCTTACCACTTGTTCTGTCACAACTTGCCCTTCACCTCAGCCCACTTTAAAACTGTTTCCCTGCAAATGATGTCCAGAGCTGACCTTTCTCTATGGGATACTGCCTTTGTTGCAGCACAGTAAAATGGTCTCTCCCTGGTTTTGCTGAATCAAATGAGAGGTGCATTAGGTGGTCTCAGCACTTTGGCCTTCCCAGTTCAGGCCTTACTCTGGACTTTGCAGGTGAAATTCAAGTGTCAGCAATAGCTGAACTAATAACAAACCCGCATAAAGGGATTTCTCACTGTCTGCAACCTTCACGCCCCCAGTGTTGTGAAACCATGTCCCATGGAAAACATAAATGTTTGGTAAGTGAGGAGACAGCAGGCAAGATAGGAACTATCTTTTGCAGTCCAAACCCACTCCAGCCAAAATGAAGAGCAGGGAAAGGAGTGGGCTCCTCTGAGCACCTCCTGGTGCCCAACAAGCAGTGCTGAGTGGCTGTGTTTTGTGGGTTGGATTCTCCAACACTTGTCAAGGCTTTCTTCCTGCTTGCTGTGCTTGAGATGCCAGTATGGTGGGGCCAGCTCAATCTACTGGGATTGTACCAGGGAGAGGAGCCCTTCTCAGAGGGGGTTTGGAAATTCATGTTCCTCTGTGTATGAGATGAAGTAGGCTTTGCATCTGATTTGGAAGAGGAGAGGGTTGTGATGAGTCCAGTCCACCTCCCTGCAGAAAATTGCTGTTGAACAGTTAATGAATAATATTCTTTCACTGGGGCTTTGTTTAGAAATGCACTTATCTTCAAAGCTATCATAACACCGATACTGGATATAAAGAATGAGAAATGCCTGTAAATGCTTCCCTAAAATATTTATAAGTGACATGCTGGAAACCCTACCCACCTCTCTAAACTATCCCAGTCTCAGAGGGATATAGGCAGTTTTGTCCTGGTGGTCACAGGCCAGCTGATGCTGCTAGACATCAGGGGAGGGTCTTGCTGCAAAATATTTCCCATACAGTCATCAAGAAATTCCTTCACCTTGATTATAAATGTTGGACCTAAGCTTTTTGACAGTATCCTTCTAATAGAAACCAACTGTCTACCCTAGTCAAATAACAATTTACTCTGGGAATATGCCATTGGAAATACTTTCTTCTTTGTCTTGTTCTTTGAAGAAACAGAATACGATAAGCAAATCTAAGCTCACATTTTCCATTGATCTCAGATCAGACATACAAACAACTAGAATTTTAATGTCACACTTTACAGTGATGTAATCAAACCGAATTTCTGAAATAAATTTCTTCATAACTGACTGTCATGGTTTTATGGCAGCAACTAAAAAAATTACTAGAAAACTTACTTATTTCTTGCTGTGAGATATGGATTAGAACAAGAGCAAAACAGGCTTAAAACTTAAAAGGAATAAAGAATTTTTTTTAAAAAATAATATAAAAATAATATAAATATAATATTTATAAATATACTTATATTTTTATATTTATAAATATATAATAAATAAATATAAAATATATATAAAGTATAATATAAAATATAATATAAAAAAGTTTAAGACTTTTTCAGATGAATGACACGTTGCTACACTGCTCCATAAACAATCATTTCCAGTGGAAAGACTAACCATTCAGATCACTTAAATTAATCTTCCTCCATTCTGCTCTCGCCCAGTGGACTTACAGCAAAGCTTAGGAGGCAGCAGCTCAGCTGTTGAAACCCATCACCAAACTGGAGATCAAAAATCAGTACAGGGAAGAAAATGGCTTTCTAGGCAATGCAGAAGAAATGTACATGTGCAAAGAATTCTTTTGAGTCTACCACCTACTGTGCTGTCGCCCTCTTTATCACCTAGCCACAGCCTCAGGACATAACCGTCTGCTGACTTAGAAGAGTCATTCGCATATAAACAAGGTGACCAACAGTGCTTGGTGACCTCTTAACATGAGTGTGAAGGAAAAATGGATGAGCTGTGCAATAGAAATGCCATGTTTATGCAAATCTGATTTTTAAATAAATGACTATGGAGGGTGGTGAGCAGCTGGAAACATTACTAGGATCCTTACAATGTGTAAACACATACCCATAGTATGGTTAACGGTAACATCACACTGAATTTTTAGCCAAGAAACTCCATTAACTCTTTAGAAATTACAGACAGAGACAGTCTAGTCAACCATTTGTCTCCTTTGGGCCGGCAGCAGAGGAATCACCAAAGCTTGGTGTGGGCCAGCTGCCTGTCAAATGCAATAGAGTTTTTCACCCCAGCAATGCATCTTTTGCCTGACTGTTGCATGTCTAACTTTGGAAATCCATTTGAGACCAGCAGTTTAGATGCTACTTGACTTTCCTCTGAGATCCCCATAGATGCTGCCAAAAGTCCAATATAAGTCGTGGTTCAGTAGAAAAGTGGATTGAGATCACCAACCCCCATGACAAGTCCCATTTCAGGGGCACACCTGAAGACCACCACTGTAATTCCTTACTGGTCTTTCATCCTGCTCCAGCAGGTAAATGCAGTACATTACCAGTAGGTAAATGCATGTACATCAAAACTCCTGCAGTGCCGTCATTCTGAGCAAAACATCAAAGACAAAAAAACCCCTCTGCAGGCAGGGCTGAGGTAGAGGAGTGTGCTGGGAAGAGTCTTGTGAGGTGTTGAAGGTTGGGGCTGACCTAGGATCACCCCTCCAATGATACCTGTCATGTGTTTTGTACAGTCAACCTCTCTGCGTGATGAAATTCAGAAGCCCATGAAATTGCACCCTGAATTCCTCTGGTCCGTTGCCAGGAGAGTAAATAAGTCACAAGACCCACACTTTATGTTACAAGCTGATGCTTTGTTTTTTTGGGTTTTTTTAATCCCTCATTACTGCCTAGGTAAGATGTAATGCCTATATCGATCCAGCCTAAGGTATACTAACACAAATCCCTTTGACAGTAATTTTTTTAAAAAGAGAAATATATCTGACAATAAATTAGTGCCATAACCAGCCAGGCTGTCTCCCTAGGATGGAAGTTGAGGGACTTTGAACTGCTGCTTTTGTGTTGTGGTTTTGGTGTTCAGAGAGTCCCTTTTGACATCTCAGCCTCTCATCTCTGAGTAACACAACAAGCAGCTTGTCACTATCTCTGCCAGACGCCACTGGGAGCAGTCACAGCACACTCCTCCGCCTTTGGAAATGCCAATCATAGCTGTGTCCCTGTGTGGGGACTTGCTTGTCACTCCCCTTCAAAGACACCCATCTCCCCGGGAATGGCTCCAAATACCCCTCATTGTGGAGGACGGGAAGGCAGGAGAAAACCAAGGCAGAAGAATCCTGGCTGTTTTTCAGTGTCTTACAGAAAGCCACCTTTGCATTCTGCTTGGGGCAAGCCAAAAAGGCCTTTGCAAGCATAGAAATAGCTCCAGGGGAAAGGTGTCTACAGTAAGTTGTGGGATCATCCAATTGGTCCTCTGTGCATGGTTTCTTCTGAGAAGGCAAAGCAGGTGTCTGCTGAAATTCGTGATGAGCCAGTGGAGCACTGGAGCTATTGGGTTTTCTGGAAAGGAATTGTCTTTTTAGGATGTTGAGAAGGCAGTCTGTTCCCTAAAACCCTGGGTGCTCACTGGAGGCTGTTTTTCCTTTCAGTGGCGGTGAGATAGGAGAGTTGTTCCTGTGAGACAGATTACTCTGGGTGAACTCTTTCATTCTCCAGCTCTGGTGCTGTGACAAGAGCTTTGCTTCAGGGTTTTACTCCAAGAGTTGAAATTTTGGGGTGTGATGCAGTGCAAGAGGGGCAGGAGTTTGAAGCAGCAGTGGGTCCATACAGCTGTGTATGATGCACAGCACCTGTGATGCAGTGTGTGAACAAGTAGGGTGTGATGCACAAGGCTTGTCAGACCTCTGAATCCTTCAAAAAAAATGATAGCAAACAGATGGGGAAACTCCACTAGGTCTACTGCAGACAGCACCTTTGTGGAGATCCTCTGTGAAGAGGCAGCTTCAATCTACACCCTGACAACACACCCTTAGTCCATGTGCCCCTGGTAACTGAAGTGACCTCCCCTTTCATTGTGCCTACTTTGGAAGTCCTGCTGGGGGATGAAATGTGCTGCTATGCAGAAGGGTTGTACAGTGAGGGGCCATCTAGGAGCTATAGTTGGCACATGAGATGAATGTTGTCTCTACCTGAAGGTGCTGCTATGGTGAACATCTTTCAGGCTTTGGTGCAGTCATTTTTGCAAGGCTAGCATGTTCAGGTCCCAGCTGAGATGGCAGGTCCTGTTGTGTTCTCTGAGTGGTATTTTTCCAAATCAAGCCCAGTTGTGGGGGCTTTGCCACCAGTTAATAACACTGTTTCCTGGCAAAAAATCCCTCTAGCAGGCAGAGTGTCTGGAGGTGGCCAGGCAGTCTCCACAGCTCTCCTTCGATGGACATGATCCAGAACAACAAGCATTGCTCCCAAAATATATGAGTTCCTCAGGATACCCACTGCAGCTGTGTCAGTGTAAAGGAAAGTTGCTGCCAGTGCGAGAGCATGGAAAGAACAGCAAATGTGAAGGAAAACACAAAAAAACAGCCAAAGCCAATGAGACAGAGCAGGACTGCAAAGCCCCTGCTGTGACACTGAGAAGATGGTACAGAAATGCACGAGTTGGAAATGTCCTAAAGTTATTCTAGCAAGTCATTGCTGCTGCTTTCTAAAGCAACATTTCGCTAGAAAAGAAATGAAAGTATACACAAGAAATGAATGTATATACATCAAAGTGTATATACATACATTCAGTCCATACACTTTTTCAGCTATTTAGTCAAATAATCATCTACTTTTCAGGGGAACATGCAAAGCTTTCACACCATGTTGTTATTACTGAAGCAGTAGTTGTTATCAGCTGAAATCCTGACTAGGAAAAAAGCTGTAATTGTTTGGAGTGGATTTGAGTAAGAAATCTTAAATTTATTTTAGGTAAAAATATTGTGATTTTTAAGGCAAGTTTCATATTTTGAGGTACTTTTGATACTGGACCACTGGGAATTAGCATAACTATGTTGCTTTAATAAAACCAGTTATAAATGCTGACATCAGTTGCAGAACATCTCTTCCCTCCCCACTCTTGCATCAAATAAGCTCCTATTTTCCAACTCAGTATATGGTCAGGATATGCTTTGCAAAGACTAGGTGAAAAGATGGACTTAGGCCTCCTAACTAACCTTAGAGGGGAGTAAAATATAATTTACTGGTATTGAGCAGCAGCTGTTTTGACAGTGCATAATAAAGTGATTGGCAAATATGATAGCAATTTATCCCAAGTAGTAACTGCGAGCTGCTATTTTAGTTTCATAAAAACGTAGTTGAAAAATATCATAACATACCAAATCAACTATTTTATGATCTCATAAAAATAACACTGAAATGTGCTGTCCGTGGAGTGCTGGCACTGCTGGTGGGGCCAGGGCCATGCCTGTGGGGACAGGAGTCCGGGCAGGCACCACTGCCTTCAACTGCAACTTATTCTAAACTGCTTTCCTGTAATTGCAGAAGAAGTTACATTTCATGGCTCAGCATTGCATGGCTTCCAGCACCATGGTTGGACAAGGGGTTCAGATTCCCCTGGACGTGTGCAGACCTAAATTGGAACCAGCAATGGCCCCCAACACATAGCACAAAGGATGAATCTGGGGAGATTGCTGCCAAGGAACATTTTTATCCTCTCTCTTTAGTTTAAAATACACTGAAGGTAGTGTAACCCTTTGGGTACAGGTAATGGCAACAGCATCAAGAGTAACGTTTGAAGAGCTTGGGCACTCCTTAAAACTAACACTTTGGCTTGAGCCTGACCTAGAATTTCAAAATACCTCTCCTTAGTGCTCCAAACTGGCCATGCTTCCTCCTTAGCAGAGTTTGTGTCCAGAGAAAGGGGAATTGTTGGGAGCAGGAGCACAGCATCTGCCCCAGTGTCACCAGCAACAGCCCCCTGCCTGTACAACTCATAATTATCACAGGCTGCGGTGTAGCTGGCAGTGGTCAGCTGAGTACCTGCTCCCGAGGCTGTGTCCAGTACAGATGCCTGTTTTTCCTTTCCACACTCTATTTAGTGTTTAATGCAGTCACAAAGAAAAGGCTCATCCTCACGCTGCTGGGCTTGTGGCTTAATTGTACTTAGTCTCAGCTCTAAGCAGGACAGACCTCATTAGAAATATTCCCTACTGGCTGGAAGCCCTTGTCTGAGGTAGAACTAAGAAGATCTGATGTGCAGCTAGGATGGCTGGGAGCTTCAGGCATTACCTTGCAGATTGGGAAAGAAAGATAATAAAACCAGCAGCTCTTTCCCTGGATGTACCTGGAAGTGATTCAGTATAATTTTAGATGTAGTATTATCTTTGCAACTAAGCCTTCCCAAGAACCTGTTCCCCAAAGCTCATGCTTCAGGATGCAAAATAAGGCCCAGAGAGGAGTGAGGACTTGGTGGGTACAGGAGGCTTTGATTCAGCCATAGTCTTGGGCTCTGACAAGATCCCAAAGCTGATTACACCTCTGGGCAGACCAGGACCAGTGTGCCTTCCAGCCTGGCTCCAGGATGCACCCATGGGAAAGCAACTCCTCCAGAACAGGACATGCTTTTTGCCATAAGGCAGAAACACCCAAGGGCAAATCCATGACAAAAAAGCTGCATTATCTCCAGAGATATTTCATCCAAGTCTGTGTGGAGTGAATTTTTCTCAGCATAAAATTAAATGGCAAATTGGTTAAATAAATGGGGATCTGGGGATCCCCTGAGTTTCAGAGGATGCAAACAAGAAGATGAAGCAATACATATGTTGTTCAGGAAAATTTCTAAGCCTTTGTCTTCAAATTGATTGTTGTCTCAAGCCCTGAACAAATCCATGAATCATCTCCCCATTAAGGGAAAATCCTCCCCTACTAACCAGCCCTGAAGTATCAGGATTAATGTTAGCCTTAATTTTCAGTTGTAACTTACAAGGAAATATTGTACCTTCATATTTCATAAATACAGACTGAATTTTGAAATCCCTGAGAAATGAAAATGCTCTCAGCTTTTCATAACATCCAGGAATGGCTCATGAAGAGCAGTAACTTCTCCAGCAGAAGGCAGGATGGCCTCCTTCACAGCTGGCTTGCTGTCATTTATCCAGCAAAAGCTGTCCCACAGACAGGGAATAAATGATGCAATGTGCTCTGTTTCTTGACATCCTGATAATGAAAAATCTAATTAGTGTGAAAGTGTAGTTTGTTGGATCAGCTGGTTCAACAAACATCTTCCAGTTTTACTCAAAACCAGGAGCAGGAGTGAGGATGAAAAACTCTCTCTGCTGTATTTCCCACTGGAGCAAGAAAATATACAGCCAGATCTTTGCATTAAGGCTGTTGCGTACAAGTTTGCCAGCTCATTTCTGCAAAGTACCTAAATAGCAGCTTCACATCCCAGGTGTGGAATCAGCTTTAACATACTCCAGGATGTTCAGGAGTGGTTGGGACCTGGATGACCTCTTAGTCCTACAGGATCCTCCCATGCCCTGTGTTCATCAAGGTTTTGATTTAAGTCTCTGTATGATGACTCCCAAGCAAGGATGGAAGATACAACACTGCCCTTTTTAATGAGTGATGTGGCTCAAATTAATATTCAGAGTATGAAAAGGAAAGACTCTTGAAAGAGTGTCTCATTATTTCTGATGTCAAATGCTTTACAGGGAAATCCAAGATCAGAGAAGATTTGGGGAGAGTGGGTGTGAAGCTGGGTTTGTGAGTGAAACTGGGTCCTTCATCAGTGGTCTAAGTGGGGAGGTGATTAACTGAGAGTGCACAGTGATCTATCTGGGCTTTGATTAATTTGTTAATGAGCTTATGATAGCCGACACCATGTCTATCTCACATCACCCTTGCTATGTGTCATTTATCCCTTGAAATTTAAATCAGAGATGCATTTTAATGTCATTTTGGACTTGGGGTGGCAGCTGTGGAAACAGTTAATTATCACTGATTTTCACTGAAATTCTGGACCAATTCAAAGCTCAGAGCTTCTTCTTCCTTGACCAGCTGCCAAAAGGGCCATAGGTTCATCCCTTGTATGAACTTCCCTGTTTCCCATTTGCAGCCATGTTTTGAGTTTTGCTGACCACAAATGCAGTATCTAATTTCTTTTGCACCCAAAGACAAGATGCATCTGTGCTCTGATCCTGCAGACATTTATCATATCTTTCCAACTTTGCTCATTAAATATTTCTACTCATTTCAGTGAGATTAATAACACCCAATGCAGTAGATACAATAATGTTGAAATGTTTGGGACCTTAAACTGCATCTCTAAAATTCCTTATTTCCCCAGAGATTTTTGACACTAAAGGATCAACTTCTTGAATGCTGCAAACTCTGTGTAGTAAGAGGCAGAAGCCCTCATGTTCATAATGGGGTGTACTTTATGCAGACAAAAGCAATTTAAACTAAAATTGATCCAACAATGCAAAAAAATGATTGGGTCAGTAGTTTGGCAAATAAGAAGGATGCGTTCCCTCCATGGGCATTTGCAGTGTATAATAAATTAGATTTAACTCAAATATTTTGACCAGAGGGTAGCTTTTTGGGTTTATTTTCAATCACAACCGAAGTATTATGCAAAAATCTTTTAGCTCAGGGCTTCAGGAGGATGAAAGCCAGTTCCAGGTGATTCAAAAAACCGTGAATCTGGACAAGAAAAGGGGTTGTAGTGTCAGCTTATGGATAAAATTCTGTCTGAAGTTCAAAAACTCCTGGAAACTGCATGTATTCTTTATATATACTGTAGTGATCATGTGACACTCACAAAGAACAGAGATAATTTAAAACATTTTAAGGCTTTGAAATTGCTTTGCTTCTGTAGGAAAATGAAACTGTTGCCGCAGTGCAATACAGACTGAACCCCTGCGTCAGGATGCTGCTTGCCTGACAAACAGGCATAGGTGGGACAGGGGTTCTGCTCTAAAACAGGCTTGTGAGAGAGGCTCAACTGCCTGTTAGTCAAATCTGAACCACATGATTTCATTTTTGCATCCAAATGAAAACAACTTGCAAAACCTTAGACTGTTTCACAAAATGGAAATGGGGGTTTCTGATCAGCTGCAGGCTTTTTTCATTGTTCAAAATATTAAGAAAAGCAGTAGATTATGAAAAAGTTGACAGACTGAAAATGTTTGTCACATTTTAGTCTATATTCATGCTGGAAGCTGCTTAAATACCTTTTACCTGTGTTTGAGGGTTCCTGGGATGTATGTGGTGAATTGTAATGCAGAATATAAATCCAGGATTTCACGAGTAATGAATTTGGGCTGATATGATCTATTCCATGCTTGCTGCAAACAGTTTCTGAGAAACAGATCTTTTCATGAAATGGGGCTTGGTTATGTTCAGTTAAGCCGAGTTAGGCACCAGCTGAGCAGTGCTTTGGGACTCTGCTGACCTGGGATGATGTGGACCTGGCCCTCTCTCCACAGCTCCAACTCACCTTCTTACATCCAAGTGGGTGTCCTGGTGTGACTTTACCTTTAAGATAGCTTTGGGAGCTAGGGAAGTTGAAGCTGCTGGAGGCTGATGAGAATTTTTTCTCATGACCAATGACTGGCCATTTCTGAGAATTGGCAGTGGTTCTAACCATTGAGAAGTGAGATCAATTTGTGAACACCACCTTAAGATGTAAGGCCAGGGCTCTCTTGCTCTTTGGTTTATGGCTTTTGAACAGGTAAGAAGGCTCCGGCTCGGCTTCCCCTCCCCCCACCCAGGCTGGACAAGGCCACCGGTGGGGGGGGTGTGGGAAGTGAGCGGGCCCAGGCTGGGTCAGGCCGGTCTCCCCGGCTCGGCTGCAGTTTCTGCCACTGAGACTGCTGAGTAAAGAAAGAAATCATCGCAGACAGCTCCAGCCGCTGCTCTGGCAGAGATCACAGAACCAGCTACAAAGCCTGGGCAAGATTTTAATCCTTTCATTACCTGGATGAGACTTGCAGATTAATCCTTTTTTCCAGAGAGAAAAAGAGAGTAATCAACATGTAAAGAAACTTTATAAACTATCAAAGACAGTGAAGAAAGGAATTAACCCTCAGAAGAGGTAGAGAATAAGGAGATGCTTTAATAAGCTGAAATATTTTTCTGTTAAAGCTATGGAGATGGACAATAATGTTCTGAAAAAAAACTCCTTTAATTCATGACAGAGTATATTGGGAAGAATGAAGTGTTTCAAAGTGTGGATTTTGAGAAAAATGGTGAAGTGGTTGTGATACAGTGAGATACTGAAACAGAGGGGGAGAAGTAATACTTGAAGATTTGTGGCCTTGAGAGGCAAAGAGAAAACTTCTGTTTCCAGGGAGGCTCACAAAGACAGATGAAGAGAACTTTTGCCTTTGAATAACTCATCCTTAAAAATGACATCCCTAGACTCATTTGACCCATAACACACTTCAGAGTGATGTGAAATGGGAGGAGTAAACTGATAGCAAATTTTCGGGCAGCTGGCATCAGAGAAATAGAAAGCTATGAAGTAAAATAATTTTCTTGTGAGAAACTCCATAGATTAGCAGAAGAAGACTTCTGTTTCTCTACAAAGACTGATGAGAAGACTCTAGCAAGAATTTGGACTGTTTTAAACACCAAAGTTTTTTTGTCTCTATGTTGTCATGTGAACAAGGAAATAGTTGAGTAGTGGGGGAGAAAAGAGTTTTCTGGAAGTTTTATTCTGGTTTTCTTATTCTTATAGTTTTTGTTAATAAACTTTCTTTATTCCTTTTAAGTTTTAAGTCTGTTTTGCTCTTGTTCTAATCCATATCTCACAGCAAGAAATAAGTAAGTTTTCTAGTAATTTTTTTAGTTACTGCTTTAAAACCGCAACAGTGGGACAGTAGGCCTGCAGGGGCACAGTATGAACGAAATGGTTCAAACACTGTGCAAACTACAACAGAACATGTTGGGTTTGAGTAAAGGCTTTCAGGAGTGGATTAACTACTGCTCCAGAACCTCCTGTCTGAAAGAGAAAGTGGGGTCAGCAAGAGACATTTGCAAGACCTCCATCAAGATTTTAGGTAATAATTTCAAGATAAATCAATTGTTTTAGGATTATAAATCCCTATTTGAAATTATGGCTTAAGATCTTCCTGGACACCAGGCAACTAAGTGATCAAAATTGCTATCTATCCTCTGTCCGTAGTGTTAGTTTAAATTAATCTGGTTTATTTTACTGGGAACCAGTTGAGTCGGAAACCACATGTCAGTTAGTAAATGTTCTGCTCTGATGTTTTTCTTTGTTGATGGACAGCATTCAGGGCTGCAGATGGGATGCCAGCACAAGATCCCTTTCTCACAGGCTCTAGTAAGTGAATGGCAAAAGAAGAATCTAAGGCTTCACCCAAAAGAGTTGTTCTTCCATGAGGACTGTAGAGAGATTTACAGGTGTAAAGCCACAAGGTTATATTAGCTCTGAGCTCAAGATCTTTCAAATCTTGTAGCATGTGAATCTGGATGTTGTACACCTCAGGTAAGCCAGGTAAGCAGCAAGCACTGTTTGTGAGCATTTACTCTCAAAGGCTACCAAAATCCAGTCAATTAAATACCAAGATAAGAGCTCTGACATCAAGAGATCCTAGGCTGGTTGGATGGGTTTGTATATGAACATTGGGCTGGACATCAGGAAGAATTTCTTCACTGAAAGGGTGCTCAGGCATTGGAAGGGGCTGCCAAGAGACACAGTGGAGTCCCTGTCTCAGGAACTGTCCAAGGAATGACTGGATGTGGCACTCAGGGCTCTAGTCCAGTTGGCAAGGTGGGGATTGGTCACAGGTTAGACTTGATCATGATGGAGGTCTTTTCCAAACAAAATGATCCTGTGATTCTGTGTTTAGCAAAGTGTTCAGCCTGCTTGACTTGTGTTCTTGGGCAGAAATCCCCTATCACTCTGTTGAATGACACGGTGGATTGGGAAGGCACATTTGTAGTTTTGTTGGCAGGTGTGTAAAGCTGAGAATTCAGAATTCAGGGCCATTCTGACAGCTAATATAAGTGGCAGTTGTTTATGCAAAGGACTGCTAAAATGAAGTCTGGAATGATTTGTTTTGGTTTTTAAATCCCCTTCTCTGAATTTATGTGGTATTTGTGCAGCCATGAAGGAACACCTAGTAAAATTTTCTGAGATGTGCCATATCCCTACAGGAAAGTTGCTCTACAGATTTTTCTCTGAAGGCAGAAATGCTCTCCGTTTCTTTCCAAAGAGAGGTCACTCCACCATGCTCTTCAAGATCTAGCAAGAAATTGCAAAGGGACTGAAATATTTTGAGGTAGAATTCTGATAACGAATTCCCTTCAGAAAAGAAATTATATATTTGCATGGTGAGCTGGCCATAGTCAGGCCAGCCCTCAGCCACAATCCCAATTCCATCCCCTAAAGCCACCTCAGTTATTCTGTGTGTTCTGCAGTGACAGAAGCATTTTTGTGGTTGTTTTAAAAGCTGCACAGACTAAGATAATGTCCTAGAAGCTGATAATCCTCACTAGGAAGAGACCTCAACTCATATGGTGGTTGTTTGTCTTCAAGGAACATGAGCTAGGGCTGAGGAAGATTTTGAGGATTGTTCTAATGAGAGTCCATGTCTGAGGATTTGTCTGGCAGCTGCCTGGAGGCATCTGCTTTCCTAGCAGGCCACATGTAATGGCATTTTCTGTGTTTCCCTTTTAAGAAGAAACAACTGAGAGCAGCACAAACCAATGACATTTGTGCTTTCCAGAGTCTGGTCCTGTGTCTGTGTCAGTGACACTGCAGAAACTATGACAAGCTCCTGGCTTCACCAGTGTGGTCCTTACAAACCTGAAGAGTGAATGTCACTGCAAAGACAAGTGCAGCCATGAAAGGAGGAGGCAAACTAGGAACAATGCAATATAATAGTCTTACATGCTCCTTTCTATCACCCAAACTTGTTTTGCCTTCCACAGCAAGAGCAGCTTCTCCTGTACAATTGCTTTGCTGTCTCTGTTCCCCCTCCTGCCTTAATGTGCGAAAACCACAGAGGATGAACCACTAACTGAGCTAAACTGGTGATTAAGAAAAGAACTGATTATTTCGAAAACTGTTACAGTGCAAAAACTATTGCTGGGTGACATCCTCAGAGCAGGCATGTGCTACACTGACCAAGGCATTCACCTGAACAGGTCTGTGCTGGAAACTGTCTGTGGGGTCACACCTCAGTAGTGATGTGCAGAAGGGAGGTGGGAGCATGGGTATCCAGGGTGAGCTGCTCAGAAATGCCCTCTCTGTTAACAGCCTTGACTTCCATGACCTACTTATATCGCCCTCTGTGGGCATTAACAAACTGAATATTAGAAAAATCAAGAGGTAAAGACAACTGTCCCTGCTCTAAATTGAAGCTGTAAAAGCAAATGAAGTGCACATCAGCCATATCCAGATACAGAAATTTCCTGTCCTTATTTTTCTAATCACCTCGGGAACACCGTTCACTTTGTGAAAGTGTGTGGTTATTTGGGGAAAGAAAAGCTATTGAAGACTTGCTGCCAGCATTGGCTTCATTACAAATGCAGAAAGGAAACTGTCAAATAACTGGTTGTGTTTTCAGATGTACCACATATGACTGGTGCCGTGTTAGAAAACGTGATCCATCCCATGTAAATCATGAACTATGAACAAAAGTCTTATTTGTAAATTTGAATACTGGCAGCCAGCTTTCAAACTCCCTGTCTTGAAAATAGTTCTGTGAAACTTTGAGCAAGCACAGAAATGCAGCGGGACTCTTCCAGGTTCCCTAGGCCTTGCCAAATTTTGACTCAAACCTTCTTTGCCTGCATAAACTAAGAGAAAAAAATCAGAGTAAGGATCCCAAACTTGGCTTGATATACACATGAAGCAAAATCTGGCTCTAGGAAAATTTACTCCAAACAATATAGCCTGTCAGACTGACCATATACTGTAATTCTACGGGCACTCAATCACTTTTGTAAATTATTCCTGTTGATTTCCTGTTCTGAGAACACACAAAAGAGAGAAACCCCATAAGTGAATTGAATCACAGTTTTTATTATGTGGGTTTTGAAATCCTTGTAACTCATTAGGATTCTTTTTGGGCAAAAGGCTTAAGCAAAAAGGCTTTAAGCCAGAATATCATGTCCTCAGACAGCAGGATGTTTAAGGAAACTGTTTTTTATTTAGTGTTCTAAGAGAATACAAAACTGAAAGAAGGGAAATTTAGGTCAGATACAGGGAAGAAATTCTTCTCTGTGAGGATGATGAGGGCCTGGAACAGATTTCCCAGAGAAACTGTGGATGCCCCATCTTGGAAATCTTCCAGGCCAGTCTAGGTAGGGCTTGGAGAGAGCTGGTCTAGTGGATGGTGTCCCTGCCCATGGCAAGGGGTGGAACTAGATGAGCTTTAAGGTTCCTTCCAACCTAAACCATTTGATTCTGATTCGAACACAGTGATTTCACCACTCACCTGCCATTGCAGGCTTCTCATGAAGGTTTCGTTTTACTCTGGAAGGGAACAAAAGCAAATTTTTATTCTTCAATAAGTTGTCATCCTCTGGGCAGAGCTATTCATCAGAAGGAGGATTAATATGGACAAGCCAGCACTGAGCTATGAAAGTGTCACATCCCCAGCTCCAAGGATGAAAAAGATCAGTCCTGAACATTAAACCACCTCCTAAAAATACAACTGAAGTAGAGATCAGTGCTTTTTTCAGAGAGGTCTGTGATCTTGGATTCAGATGGCAGTGTGAAAGGTAAAGAATGCTGGTTCGTCACCCAAATTGCACCTTGCATGTAAACTTAAGCAAGTTTTTTCTCTCCATGCTGGTATTTATGCATGGAACTCTTGAAAGGTGCTAAAGTTTTCTATTTATATGCAAAATCCATTTATTCCAAACTCCAAGTAATCTAATTTTGGAGATTTTTATTGAGCATAACTTTAAGGGAGCATTTCACAAACTACAGCCGGTTATTGAGGTTAAATGAGGCGGTTATTTCCAAAATTCATTCAGTAGCACCTAGGGGTTCCAGTGACACTTGCTGAAAGAGGTAAATTTTCTTTAGTGTGTGGTGGTAGGGCTGGACTTGAGACCCTGAATGTGGGGAGATCTGTTTTCTTCAGTCATTATTTGTGGTTTTGAGTTTTGAGTTTATCTAGGACAAATTGGAGAGCTTTTGAATAATGAAGTAATTAAAAATCAATCTTGAAATACCTTAAGCTGACTTGATGGGCTTTTTATTCAACAAACTACTTAAACAGATCATTAAGTTACGTACTGCAAGTTTCTTCCCCTTTCCTTTGGAGGATGTCACTATGGCCAAGGGCAGGGAGCTGATGAACCCATGGTTTGTCCTTTCCTGGTAATGCCTTAACCTTCAGATAACAAAGTATCCATTTTATATTACAGAAATCCTTTTTATTGTCATACTTTGATGTTGCCAGGATAAATATTTATGTCCTGGTGAACCTGCCAAGACTTGGAGGCAAGTGTGCTTTTATGTCTTTTTGCATGTGCAAAAGAGTTTGTGTAGTAAGTGTGGGTTATATGCTATATTGTGGTGGAAGTGGCAATGATAACATCAGCAAGGCAGCCAAAATGCCACTTCTCACCTGTTTTCAGTGCCAGCCTTCCTCTCTCAGGCAGATAAGAGTTTGCATGATGTTATGGAGTCCCACAAAGCACTGAGAAACCATCCCCCAAAAAAACCCACTAATCACTTTGAGATAAAGCTCAATTGAGTAACTAAGCTTTTCATCTGACATGAAAAGACCAGAAGCTACATTTGAGACAAAAGCTAAAAGTTTAACAAGTTACATTGATCAAAGGAACATTCAATTATATCTGCAACACCTAAATGGAAGGGTTGTTCTTTTACTTACTTATTTTGTGATAAAGAGGATTATTAGGTCTTGTTATCTCTCTTCACTTTAATGCATTCTGCTGAAACCCTCAGCAAAAAAAGCAAGATTTGTGAACAACAAAGTGACAAGTGAAAAAGAAATATTAAAATTAGTTAAAGAATAAAAAAGAGTGCATATTTTACAGTCAAAATCTTCTGGTATAAGCATTGATGTGTTCAAATGGAGAGAACAGGTCTTGATTATGATGCCACTCTGCCTTGCTGCACTTAGTGCCTGGCTGTGGTCTTGCTGCAGACAACTAAAATGGCTTCAGAACCCTGAATTTGGGAAAAAAACTCCAAACAGCTCAGACCATACAGAAAGAGCTTACTACTTCTGGAATCTTCACATGCATCAGATGAAAACCGAGAAGGTTGTGCCTGCTGGAGCAAAACTGACAAGGGGAAACTGGGAATCATAGATATGGGAAGCTGAGATTTTCCTTTCTGGGAAGTTGCTGTATCCAGATGCCAGGTTATGGTTTAAAGTTACTGAGCATTTGTGGTAAGAAGGCTCTCAAGTTTTACAACCCTTGGTCATAATCCTTTTCCTGCCTCCAACCATATATTTTTTCCCTTGGATTCATTTTATTAATCACATTGTTTTACTCTTAGAGCCTGATGCAAAGCCCAGGAAAATCAATGGAAAAATTTCTGTGGACTTATCTGATCTGTGGTTTAGGCTCCAATAAGCTTTTAGTCTTTGACTCAGATGATGCTTGCATGTTTTGCTAGCACAAATGTGAGAGAAACTCCTTCCCTAAATAAAGGTATTAACCTTAAGTTTGTTCTTTGTCTGCTTCCTTTGAAGCCTGAAAAGAAAAGAAAATCCTCTTACTCCAAACCAGAGGGTTCATATTCTGCTTTGAAGAGCCAAGTCTTCTCATACAACAGAGTTTAGAGCAGTGGCACAGGCATACACAGCACCCACAGCAATTCTTTTAAATTTTCAATTCAATTTTCTACCAGCCCTTGTGATTTCCTTGAGCTCCTCCAGGTGCTGGAACACCTAGGCATGGGCAACACAGCTGGTGAACAGTCAGGAGCACAAGTCTCATGAGGAGCACCTGAAGGAGGGCTAGGGGCATCAGCCTGAAGAAAAGGAGGCTTGGGGGAACCTTCTCACACTCCACAACTCCCTGACAGGAGGGTGCAGCCAGGTCGGGGTGGGGCTCTGCTATCACAAAACAAGGGACAAGACAAGAATAAACAGCCTTGAGTTGTGCTAGGGGAGGTTTAGATTGGACATTAGGGATTTTTTTTTTTTACTGAAAGAGTGGTTAGATACTGGCACAGGCTGCCCAGGGTACTGGTAGAATCACCATTCCTAGAAGTGATCAAAAACCATTTAAATGTGGCACTTGGGGACATGGTTCAGTGGTGGACTTGGCAATGCTGAGTCAAGGGTTGGATTCAATGATCTTAGACATCTTTTCCAACCTAAATGATTCCATGCCTCTTTCCTGGAGGCTGAAATCCTTCAGGTACTGGTCATCTACCACTGCCAGTGGTGCAGAAGCATCCAAGATGTTCACAGAACCTCTCCTGCTGTATGTGTAAGAGCAAATGTTCCACAGGGCACAAATACTGAGTTGTTACTGTTTTTGGTGCTAGGTGAGGACAACAAGTCCTTGAGCCAAAATGGCCCTCCAAAGCTCTATGTCATTTTAGGGAGCAGGAGACTGCTCCCCATACCATGTTGTCCTTGCTTGGTGAGGACACTGCATCCTGTGAGATGATAAATAAACTGTCATGGTTTTGACTGTCCTCTCAGCTCACCAGACACTGTGACAGGTGGAAATAGCACCCTTCAGATCATACATAGTGACAGCAATATGGTTGCTGTCATCAGCATGAGCTTGGGAGGAGATGATGCTGAGGAAATGGGAATAACTGCTGCATAACAAGGAAAAAATTCTGCTCACTGCATTGATTGTTACACCTGATTTAGCTACTGAAAGAAGAAAGAGAAGCCATGAAGACATTAAACCTCTTATCATCCTGATGGAGTGAAATTGATAAAAAACAAACAAACAAACAAACAGTTATTTGGCAGCAAATGGGTTTATTAACTTATAAAATGGTGTGTGTATTAATGTGATAGGGAAAGCAGTATTTGTCAGTGTTCACCACATCAAAAGACAAATTAATCCTTTGAAGAAAAGTAGCTTTTAAAATCCCTCTCGTTAAACAATCTTTCAGGAGACTGAGCTGTGGAGCCAGGCACTGGTTCCTGTCTAGGAAAAGGACCTACAGTTGACACAGGTCCACATATGGCTGCCCTCCTGTGTCAGGTTTTCTGTCTGAGCCTTAAAAACCATGATGCAGGACCTGCTTACAGGCTGTGCTTTCCCTTCCAGCTCTATCTTAACTCCTTTCCTGCTACAGCACCCACAGGGCTAAGAGAGTAGACACTAGCTGAGGTAGCATGAGGCATTTTGATGACTTCCTCCCACCCCACCATCTCCCCATTACAGTCCCACCAGACTTCTCATGTCTCTGCCACCCTCTTCCTTTGGCAGCTGGTCAAAAATCACTGCTGGTGACTTTGTAAATATTCTTTAAAAACTTCAGTGAGTCATGTGTTGCAAAAGGCTCTCAATTTCCTCGGATAACATAATTTTCTGTCATGGAAACCGGTGTTCTGGTTTTAGGTTTTTTTAGCTAGGATGATCTGGTTTTCCAATCTGCTGTTGCCTGTGAGATGCCTTCTCCCATCTGGAGCACTCCTCTGATGGGCAGCCTTTGAGCTGCAGCAGCACGACACTCTCTGTCACAGTAAGTACATACAAAGTAAATACATGAGTGGCATCTCTCCTGATAGGAAAGTTACATCAGATATTGTCTTAAGAGGAATGATGCAGAAACTGAAGATTTTGCTACCTACTCCCTCTTGCCTCCTGGAGATCTCATGCACTTCAGGCATCTTTCTGTGCACTTATTGAGCTCCTCAGCTACATCAACAGCTGCACTTTGTCTAATACAGAGCAGTAACAGATAAAACTAAAATCTCAATACCACAAAATGAGCTCATGCAACCACTCCTTTGCTGGCAAGTAAAGCAGGAAAACGTGTGAAATCCTAGTGTGTGTCCACAGTGTACTGGATTTGCTGAAATTCCTGGTTGTTTCAAGTTATCTACACCTCTTCTAAATCCCTTTGGGGATTGTGGTTCCACCTCTTCCCTGGGCAGCCTGTTTCAATGCCTGACAACTCTTCTGGTGAAGGTGTTCTTACTAATATACAATCTAAACTGCCCCTGGCACAATTTGAGACCCTTTCCTCTTGTCCCATTGCTTTTTACTTGGCAGCAAGCAAATGCCCAAGAGCCTTTGGTGATGCTGGAACACCCTACTGAGGCAAGTTGGTGTCCCTGCTGGAGACAGGTCTTCTGCTTGGATAGACACAGAGCAGTGTCTTACAGCTCAGGGTATCCTCACCCTTTGTTTGGCTCTACCTGACATTTGTCTGTAATTAGCACTCAGGTTTCAGATAATGAATGAACAACTTTTTGTCCAAAGGGCCAGCAATGAGGACAGAGATACTACTGGGTTGTTTTTTCAGCCCCAATTCTAAAATTTGGCAAGGGTGAAAATATTCATTGCTTATCAGCTAAGCTTCCCTTTAGGTTCAAGGACAGGCAGTGGCATCTCTTCCCATTTTACACGTGTGGATATGTTGTACTGGAAAAGGGAAAGGCAGAATTAGATCCCAATCCCATAAATTCTGGGTTTCATCCTCCTGACAGCTTTGCCAAGCATGGATAACAGGATGGAAACCACCCTTTTAGAAGAACTGCTAGTTGAAACAGATTTATTGGTTGTCTTAAGATAAAGTTCCCAACATGCTAAATCAGTTTTCCTTCTTTTGAGCGGGGGCTATTACAAAAAATGAGGTCCAAACTGAAGCGTGTCCCCTTCCCCAATTTCTCACTTACTATGCATTGGAATGGCATAGGAGAAAAACCCCAGAGTTAGTGTCTCCAGCCTGGAAAGCCTGGGAAGCCTTGCAGCAAGCCCAGCCCTGTCAATGCCAGAGGAGATTTGGGTACCCTGTTTTCCTGAGTCTGTCCAGGCACATACATGCTGAGTGAAGTGTCTGGTATCTAGGGTTTTAAATATTCTTCCCCTGCTGCCAAGGAAGAGAAGAAAACACTCTTTGAAGAGGCTCTGCACCATTGATCTGAATCCTGGACAGTTCATTCCCTTGATCTTGTGGAAGACTTCCCCATGCATTAAGTCCACCATATTATAGCATCCAATGTAAGAAAGAGCTGGTTCTGATTATCACAAAAAAGGAGCCCAGCAAAAATCAAAACATTAGGTAGGATAGATTCACTAATTACCCTAATACCTTCTCCCCAACAGGCTGCAAATTCATCAAGTAGGAGTAAAGATAGTGCTTCCTTACGATCACTGTGCCTTCCATTAGCAAAAGTTGAATTATTAAAACAATCATTTGCCCAATGTTGAAAAGCAGTGAGGAAAGAGAGAAAGAAAAGAAAGAAAAGAAAAGAAGAAGGAAAAAGGAAAGAAGGGAGGGAGGGAGGGAGGCAGGCAGGCAGGAAGGCAGGCAGGCAGGAAGGCAGGCAGGAAGGCAGGAAGGCAGGAAGGCAGGCAGGAAGGCAGGAAGGCAGGAAGGAAGGAAGGGAGGTAGGGAGGGAGGGAGGAAGGAAGTGGCAGAAGGAAGGAAGTGGCGGAAGGAAGGAAGGAAGTGGCGGAAGGAAGGAAGGAAGTGGCAGAAGGAAGGAAGTGGCGGAAGGAAGTGGCGGCAGGAAGGAAGTGGCGGAAGGAAGTGGAGGAAGGAAGTGGCGGAAGGAAGTGGCGGAAGGAAGGAAGGAAGGAAGGAAGGAAGGAAGGAAGGAAGGAAGGAAGGAAGGAAGGAAGGAAGGAAGGAAGGAAGGAAGGAAGGAAGGAAGGAAGGAAGGAAGGAAGGAAGGAAGTGGCGGAAGGAAGGAAGTGGCGGAAGGAAGTGGCGGAAGGAAGTGGCGGAAGGAAGGAAGGAAGTGGCGGAAGGAAGGAAGGAAGGAAGGAAGGAAGGAAGGAAGGAAGGAAGGAAGGAAGGAAGGAAGGAAGGAAGGAAGGAAGGAAGGAAGGAAGGAAGGAAGGAAGGAAGGAAGGAAGGAAGGAAGGAAGGAAGGAAGGAAGGAAGGAAGGAAGGAAGGAAGGAAGTGGCGGAAGGAAGGAAGGAAGGAAGGAAGGAAGTGGCGGAAGGAAGGAAGTGGCGGAAGGAAGGAAGTGGCGGAAGGAAGGAAGTGGCGGAAGGAAGGAAGTGGCGGAAGGAAGGAAGGAAGGAAGGAAGGAAGGAAGTGGCGGAAGGAAGGAAGGAAGGAAGTGGCGGAAGGAAGGAAGGAAGGAAGGAAGGAAGGAAGTGGCGGAAGGAAGGAAGGAAGGAAGTGGCGGAAGGAAGGAAGTGGCGGAAGGAAGGAAGTGGCGGAAGGAAGGAAGTGGCGGAAGGAAGGAAGTGGCGGAAGGAAGGAAGTGGCGGAAGGAAGGAAGGAAGGAAGGAAGGAAGTGGCGGAAGGAAGTGGCGGAAGGAAGTGGCGGAAGGAAGGAAGGAAGGAAGGAAGGAAGGAAGGAAGTGGCGGAAGGAAGGAAGGAAGTGGCGGAAGGAAGGAAGGAAGGAAGGAAGGAAGGAAGGAAGGAAGGAAGGAAGTGGCGGAAGGAAGTGGCGGAAGGAAGGAAGGAAGGAAGGAAGGAAGGAAGGAAGGAAGGAAGGAAGGAAGGAAGGAAGTGGCGGAAGGAAGGAAGGAAGGAAGGAAGGAAGTGGCGGAAGGAAGTGGCGGAAGGAAGGAAGTGGCGGAAGGAAGGAAGTGGCGGAAGGAAGGAAGTGGCGGAAGGAAGGAAGTGGCGGAAGTGGCGGAAGGAAGGAAGGAAGGAAGGAAGGAAGTGGCGGAAGGAAGGAAGGAAGTGGCGGAAGGAAGGAAGGAAGGAAGGAAGGAAGGAAGGAAGGAAGGAAGGAAGGAAGGAAGTGGCGGAAGGAAGGAAGGAAGGAAGGAAGGAAGTGGCGGAAGGAAGGAAGGAAGGAAGGAAGGAAGTGGCGGAAGGAAGGAAGTGGCGGAAGGAAGTGGCGGAAGGAAGTGGCGGAAGTGGCGGAAGTGGCGGAAGTGGCGGAAGTGGCGGAAGGAAGGAAGTGGCGGAAGGAAGGAAGTGGCGGAAGGAAGGAAGGAAGGAAGTGGCGGAAGGAAGGAAGGAAGGAAGGAAGGAAGGAAGGAAGGAAGGAAGGAAGGAAGGAAGGAAGGAAGGAAGGAAGGAAGGAAGGAAGGAAGGAAGTGGCGGAAGGAAGGAAGTGGCGGAAGGAAGGAAGGAAGGAAGGAAGGAAGGAAGTGGCGGAAGGAAGGAAGTGGCGGAAGGAAGTGGCGGAAGGAAGTGGCGGAAGGAAGGAAGGAAGGAAGGAAGGAAGGAAGGAAGGAAGGAAGGAAGTGGCGGAAGGAAGGAAGGAAGGAAGGAAGGAAGTGGCGGAAGGAAGGAAGGAAGGAAGGAAGGAAGTGGCGGAAGGAAGGAAGTGGCGGAAGGAAGTGGCGGAAGGAAGTGGCGGAAGGAAGTGGCGGAAGGAAGGAAGGAAGTGGCGGAAGGGAGGAAGGAAGGAAGGAAGGAAGGAAGGAAGTGGCGGAAGGAAGGAAGGAAGGAAGGAAGGAAGGAAGGAAGGAAGGAAGGAAGGAAGTGGCGGAAGGAAGGAAGGAAGGAAGGAAGGAAGGAAGGAAGTGGCGGAAGGAAGTGGCGGAAGGAAGGAAGGAAGGAAGGAAGGAAGGAAGGAAGGAAGGAAGGAAGGAAGGAAGGAAGGAAGGAAGGAAGGAAGGAAGGAAGGAAGGAAGGAAGGAAGGAAGGAAGGAAGGAAGGAAGGAAGGAAGGAAGGAAGGAAGTGGCGGAAGGAAGGAAGTGGCGGAAGGAAGGAAGTGGCGGAAGGAAGGAAGGAAGGAAGGAAGTGGCGGAAGGAAGTGGCGGAAGGAAGGAAGGAAGGAAGGAAGGAAGGAAGGAAGGAAGGAAGGAAGGAAGGAAGGAAGGAAGGAAGGAAGGAAGGAAGGAAGGAAGGAAGGAAGGAAGTGGCGGAAGGAAGGAAGGAAGGAAGGAAGGAAGGAAGGAAGGAAGGAAGGAAGTGGCGGAAGGAAGGAAGTGGCGGAAGGAAGGAAGGAAGTGGCGGAAGGAAGGAAGGAAGTGGCGGAAGGAAGGAAGGAAGGAAGGAAGGAAGGAAGGAAGGAAGGAAGGAAGGAAGGAAGGAAGGAAGGAAGGAAGTGGCGGAAGGAAGGAAGGAAGGAAGGAAGTGGCGGAAGGAAGGAAGGAAGTGGCGGAAGGAAGGAAGGAAGTGGCGGAAGGAAGGAAGGAAGGAAGTGGCGGAAGGAAGGAAGGAAGGAAGTGGCGGAAGGAAGGAAGGAAGGAAGTGGCGGAAGGAAGTGGCGGAAGGAAGTGGCGGAAGGAAGGAAGGAAGGAAGGAAGTGTCGGACGGAAGGAAGGAAGTGGCGGAAGGAAGTGGCGGAAGGAAGTGGCGGAAGGAAGGAAGTGGCGGAAGGAAGTGGCTGAAGGAAGTGGCGGAAGGAAGTGGCGGAAGGAAGGAAGGAAGTGGCGGAAGGAAGGAAGTGGCGGAAGGAAGGAAGTGGCGGAAGGAAGGAAGTGGCGGAAGGAAGGAAGGAAGGAAGGAAGGAAGGAAGGAAGGAAGGAAGGAAGGAAGGAAGGAAGGAAGGAAGGAAGGAAGGAAGGAAGGAAGGAAGGAAGGAAGGAAGGAAGGAAGTAGCGGAAGGAAGTGGCGGAAGGAAGTGGCGGAAGGAAGTGGCGGAAGGAAGTGGCGGAAGGAAGTGGCGGAAGGAAGTGGCGGAAGGAAGGAAGGAAGGAAGGAAGGAAGGAAGGAAGGAAGGAAGTGGCGGAAGGAAGTGGCGGAAGGAAGTGGCGGAAGGAAGTGGCGGAAGGAAGTGGCGGAAGGAAGGAAGGAAGGAAGGAAGTGGCGGAAGGAAGGAAGGAAGGAAGGAAGGAAGGAAGGAAGGAAGGAAGGAAGGAAGGAAGGAAGGAAGGAAGGAAGGAAGGAAGGAAGGAAGGAAGTGGCGGAAGGAAGGAAGGAAGGAAGGAAGGAAGTGGCGGAAGGAAGGAAGGAAGGAAGGAAGGAAGTGGCGGAAGGAAGTGGCGGAAGGAAGGAAGGAAGGAAGGAAGGAAGGAAGGAAGGAAGGAAGTGGCGGAAGGAAGGAAGGAAGTGGCGGAAGGAAGGAAGGAAGGAAGGAAGGAAGTGGCGGAAGGAAGGAAGGAAGGAAGGAAGGAAGGAAGGAAGGAAGGAAGGAAGTGGCGGAAGGAAGTGGCGGAAGGAAGGAAGGAAGTGGCGGAAGGAAGTGGCGGAAGGAAGTGGCGGAAGGAAGTGGCGGAAGGAAGTGGCGGAAGGAAGGAAGGAAGGAAGTGGCGGAAGGAAGTGGCGGAAGGAAGTGGCGGAAGGAAGTGGCGGAAGGAAGTGGCGGAAGGAAGTGGCGGAAGGAAGGAAGGAAGGAAGTGGCGGAAGGAAGGAAGGAAGTGGCGGAAGGAAGGAAGGAAGGAAGGAAGGAAGGAAGGAAGGAAGGAAGGAAGGAAGGAAGGAAGGAAGGAAGTGGCGGAAGGAAGGAAGGAAGTGGCGGAAGGAAGGAAGGAAGGAAGGAAGGAAGGAAGGAAGGAAGGAAGGAAGGAAGGAAGGAAGGAAGGAAGGAAGGAAGGAAGGAAGGAAGGAAGGAAGGAAGGAAGGAAGGAAGGAAGGAAGGAAGGAAGGAAGGAAGTGGCGGAAGGAAGGAAGGAAGTGGCGGAAGGAAGGAAGGAAGGAAGGAAGGAAGTGGCGGAAGGAAGTGGCGGAAGGAAGGAAGGAAGGAAGGAAGGAAGGAAGTGGCGGAAGGAAGTGGCGGAAGGAAGGAAGGAAGTGGCGGAAGGAAGTGGCGGAAGGAAGTGGCGGAAGGAAGTGGCGGAAGGAAGTGGCGGAAGGAAGTGGCGGAAGGAAGGAAGGAAGGAAGTGGCGGAAGGAAGTGGCGGAAGGAAGTGGCGGAAGGAAGTGGCGGAAGGAAGTGGCGGAAGGAAGTGGCGGAAGGAAGGAAGGAAGGAAGTGGCGGAAGGAAGGAAGGAAGGAAGGAAGGAAGGAAGGAAGGAAGGAAGGAAGGAAGGAAGGAAGGAAGGAAGGAAGGAAGGAAGTGGCGGAAGGAAGGAAGGAAGGAAGGAAGGAAGGAAGGAAGGAAGGAAGGAAGGAAGGAAGGAAGGAAGGAAGGAAGGAAGGAAGGAAGGAAGGAAGGAAGGAAGGAAGGAAGGAAGGAAGGAAGGAAGGAAGGAAGGAAGGAAGTGGCGGAAGGAAGGAAGTGGCGGAAGGAAGTGGCGGAAGGAAGGAAGTGGCGGAAGGAAGTGGCGGAAGGAAGTGGCGGAAGGAAGTGGCGGAAGGAAGTGGCGGAAGGAAGGAAGGAAGTGGCGGAAGGAAGGAAGGAAGTGGCGGAAGGAAGTGGCGGAAGGAAGTGGCGGAAGGAAGTGGCGGAAGGAAGGAAGGAAGGAAGTGGCGGAAGGAAGGAAGGAAGGAAGGAAGGAAGGAAGTGGCGGAAGGAAGTGGCGGAAGGAAGTGGCGGAAGGAAGGAAGGAAGTGGCGGAAGGAAGGAAGGAAGGAAGGAAGGAAGTGGCGGAAGGAAGGAAGGAAGTGGCGGAAGGAAGGAAGTGGCGGAAGGAAGGAAGGAAGTGGCGGAAGGAAGGAAGTGGCGGAAGGAAGGAAGGAAGGAAGGAAGGAAGGAAGGAAGGAAGGAAGGAAGGAAGGAAGGAAGGAAGGAAGGAAGGAAGGAAGGAAGGAAGGAAGGAAGGAAGGAAGGAAGGAAGGAAGGAAGGAAGGAAGGAAGGAAGGAAGGAAGGAAGTGGCGGAAGTGGCGGAAGGAAGGAAGGAAGGAAGTGGCGGAAGGAAGGAAGGAAGGAAGGAAGTGGCGGAAGGAAGGAAGGAAGGAAGGAAGTGGCGGAAGGAAGGAAGTGGCGGAAGGAAGGAAGTGGCGGAAGGAAGGAAGGAAGTGGCGGAAGGAAGGAAGTGGCGGAAGGAAGGAAGTGGCGGAAGGAAGGAAGGAAGGAAGGAAGGAAGGAAGGAAGGAAGGAAGGAAGGAAGTGGCGGAAGGAAGGAAGGAAGGAAGGAAGGAAGGAAGGAAGGAAGGAAGGAAGGAAGGAAGGAAGGAAGGAAGGAAGGAAGGAAGGAAGTGGCGGAAGGAAGTGGCGGAAGGAAGGAAGGAAGTGGCGGAAGGAAGGAAGGAAGGAAGTGGCGGAAGGAAGGAAGTGGCGGAAGGAAGTGGCGGAAGGAAGGAAGGAAGGAAGGAAGGAAGGAAGGAAGGAAGGAAGGAAGGAAGGAAGGAAGGAAGGAAGGAAGGAAGGAAGGAAGGAAGGAAGTGGCGGAAGGAAGTGGCGGAAGGAAGTGGCGGAAGGAAGTGGCGGAAGGAAGTGGCGGAAGGAAGTGGCGGAAGGAAGGAAGGAAGTGGCGGAAGGAAGTGGCGGAAGGAAGGAAGTGGCGGAAGGAAGGAAGGAAGTGGCGGAAGGAAGGAAGGAAGGAAGGAAGGAAGGAAGGAAGGAAGGAAGGAAGGAAGTGGCGGAAGGAAGGAAGGAAGGAAGGAAGGAAGGAAGGAAGGAAGTGGCGGAAGGAAGTGGCGGAAGGAAGTGGCGGAAGGAAGGAAGGAAGTGGCGGAAGGAAGTGGCGGAAGGAAGGAAGTGGCGGAAGGAAGGAAGGAAGGAAGGAAGTGGCGGAAGGAAGGAAGGAAGTGGCGGAAGGAAGGAAGGAAGGAAGGAAGGAAGTGGCGGAAGGAAGGAAGGAAGGAAGGAAGGAAGGAAGGAAGGAAGTGGCGGAAGGAAGTGGCGGAAGTGGCGGAAGGAAGTGGCGGAAGGAAGTGGCGGAAGGAAGTGGCGGAAGGAAGTGGCGGAAGGAAGTGGCGGAAGGAAGTGGCGGAAGGAAGTGGCGGAAGGAAGGAAGGAAGGAAGTGGCGGAAGGAAGTGGCGGAAGGAAGTGGCGGAAGGAAGTGGCGGAAGGAAGTGGCGGAAGGAAGTGGCGGAAGGAAGGAAGGAAGGAAGGAAGGAAGGAAGGAAGGAAGGAAGGAAGGAAGGAAGGAAGGAAGGAAGGAAGGAAGGAAGGAAGGAAGGAAGGAAGGAAGGAAGTGGCGGAAGGAAGGAAGGAAGTGGCGGAAGGAAGGAAGGAAGGAAGGAAGGAAGGAAGGAAGGAAGGAAGGAAGGAAGGAAGGAAGGAAGGAAGGAAGGAAGGAAGGAAGGAAGGAAGGAAGGAAGGAAGGAAGGAAGGAAGTGGCGGAAGGTAGTGATGGAAGGAAGTGGCGGAAGGAAGGAAGTGGCGGAAGGAAGTGGCGGAAGGAAGTGGCGGAAGGAAGTGGCGGAAGGAAGTGGCGGAAGGAAGGAAGGAAGGAAGTGGCGGAAGGAAGGAAGGAAGTGGCGGAAGGAAGGAAGGAAGTGGCGGAAGGAAGTGGCGGAAGGAAGTGGCGGAAGGAAGGAAGGAAGGAAGGAAGGAAGGAAGGAAGGAAGGAAGGAAGGAAGTGGCGGAAGGAAGGAAGGAAGGAAGGAAGTGGCGGAAGGAAGTGGCGGAAGGAAGGAAGGAAGTGGCGGAAGGAAGGAAGGAAGGAAGGAAGGAAGTGGCGGAAGGAAGGAAGGAAGTGGCGGAAGGAAGGAAGTGGCGGAAGGAAGGAAGGAAGTGGCGGAAGGAAGGAAGGAAGTGGCGGAAGGAAGGAAGGAAGGAAGGAAGGAAGGAAGGAAGGAAGGAAGGAAGGAAGGAAGTGGCGGAAGGAAGGAAGGAAGGAAGGAAGGAAGGAAGGAAGGAAGGAAGTGGCGGAAGTGGCGGAAGGAAGGAAGGAAGGATGTGGCGGAAGGAAGGAAGGAAGGAAGGAAGTGGCGGAAGGAAGGAAGGAAGGAAGGAAGTGGCGGAAGGAAGGAAGTGGCGGAAGGAAGGAAGTGGCGGAAGGAAGGAAGGAAGTGGCGGAAGGAAGGAAGTGGCGGAAGGAAGGAAGTGGCGGAAGGAAGGAAGGAAGGAAGGAAGGAAGGAAGGAAGGAAGGAAGGAAGGAAGGAAGGAAGGAAGGAAGGAAGGAAGGAAGGAAGGAAGGAAGGAAGGAAGGAAGGAAGGAAGGAAGGAAGGAAGGAAGGAAGTGGCGGAAGGAAGGAAGGAAGGAAGGAAGGAAGGAAGGAAGGAAGGAAGTGGCGGAAGGAAGGAAGGAAGGAAGGAAGGAAGTGGCGGAAGGAAGGAAGTGGCGGAAGGAAGTGGCGGAAGGAAGTGGCGGAAGGAAGGAAGGAAGTGGCGGAAGGGAGGAAGGAAGGAAGTGGCGGAAGGAAGGAAGTGGCGGAAGGAAGGGAGGAAGGAAGGAAGGAAGGAAGGAAGGAAGGAAGGAAGGAAGGAAGGAAGGAAGGAAGGAAGGAAGGAAGGAAGGAAGGAAGGAAGGAAGGAAGGAAGGAAGGAAGTGGCGGAAGGAAGGAAGTGGCGGAAGGAAGGAAGGAAGGAAGGAAGGAAGTGGCGGAAGGAAGGAAGGAAGGAAGGAAGGAAGGAAGGAAGGAAGGAAGGAAGGAAGGAAGGAAGGAAGGAAGGAAGGAAGGAAGTGGCGGAAGGAAGGAAGGAAGTGGCGGAAGGAAGGAAGGAAGTGGCGGAAGGAAGGAAGGAAGTGGCGGAAGGAAGGAAGGAAGGAAGGAAGGAAGGAAGGAAGGAAGGAAGGAAGGAAGGAAGTGGCGGAAGGAAGGAAGTGGCGGAAGGAAGGAAGTGTCGGAAGGAAGGAAGGAAGGAAGGAAGGAAGGAAGGAAGGAAGGAAGGAAGGAAGGAAGGAAGGAAGGAAGGAAGGAAGGAAGGAAGTGGCGGAAGGAAGGAAGGAAGGAAGTGGCGGAAGGAAGGAAGGAAGGAAGTGGCGGAAGGAAGGAAGGAAGGAAGTGGCGGAAGGAAGGAAGGAAGGAAGGAAGTGGCGGAAGGAAGGAAGGAAGTGGCGGAAGGAAGTGGCGGAAGGAAGTGGCGGAAGGAAGGAAGTGGCGGAAGGAAGTGGCGGAAGGAAGTGGCGGAAGGAAGTGGCGGAAGGAAGGAAGGAAGTGGCGGAAGGAAGGAAGTGGCGGAAGGAAGGAAGTGGCGGAAGGAAGGAAGGAAGGAAGGAAGGAAGGAAGGAAGGAAGGAAGGAAGGAAGGAAGGAAGGAAGGAAGGAAGGAAGGAAGGAAGGAAGGAAGTGGCGGAAGGAAGGAAGGAAGGAAGGAAGGAAGGAAGTGGCGGAAGGAAGTGGCGGAAGGAAGGAAGGAAGTGGCGGAAGGAAGTGGCGGAAGGAAGTGGCGGAAGGAAGTGGCGGAAGGAAGTGGCGGAAGGAAGTGGCGGAAGGAAGGAAGGAAGGAAGTGGCGGAAGGAAGTGGCGGAAGGAAGTGGCGGAAGGAAGTGGCGGAAGGAAGTGGCGGAAGGAAGTGGCGGAAGGAAGGAAGGAAGGAAGGAAGTGGCGGAAGGAAGGAAGGAAGTGGCGGAAGGAAGGAAGGAAGTGGCGGAAGGAAGGAAGGAAGTGGCGGAAGGAAGGAAGGAAGTGGCGGAAGGAAGGAAGGAAGGAAGGAAGGAAGGAAGGAAGGAAGGAAGGAAGGAAGTGGCGGAAGGAAGGAAGTGGCGGAAGGAAGGAAGGAAGGAAGGAAGGAAGGAAGGAAGGAAGGAAGGAAGGAAGGAAGGAAGGAAGGAAGGAAGGAAGTGGCGGAAGGAAGTGGCGGAAGGAAGTGGCGGAAGGAAGGAAGGAAGGAAGGAAGTGGCGGAAGGAAGGAAGTGGCGGAAGGAAGGAAGTGGCGGAAGGAAGGAAGTGGCGGAAGGAAGTGGCGGAAGGAAGTGGCGGAAGGAAGTGGCGGAAGGAAGGAAGGAAGGAAGGAAGTGGCGGAAGGAAGGAAGTGGCGGAAGGAAGGAAGTGGCGGAAGGAAGGAAGTGGCGGAAGGAAGTGGCGGAAGGAAGTGGCGGAAGGAAGTGGCGGAAGGAAGGAAGGAAGTGGCGGAAGGAAGGAAGGAAGGAAGGAAGGAAGGAAGGAAGGAAGGAAGGAAGGAAGGAAGGAAGGAAGGAAGGAAGGAAGGAAGGAAGGAAGGAAGGAAGGAAGGAAGGAAGGAAGGAAGGAAGGAAGGAAGGAAGGAAGGAAGGAAGGAAGGAAGGAAGTGGCGGAAGGAAGGAAGGAAGGAAGGAAGGAAGGAAGGAAGTGGCGGAAGGAAGTGGCGGAAGGAAGTGGCGGAAGGAAGGAAGGAAGGAAGGAAGGAAGTGGCGGAAGGAAGGAAGTGGCGGAAGGAAGGAAGGAAGGAAGGAAGTGGCGGAAGGAAGGAAGTGGCGGAAGGAAGGAAGTGGCGGAAGGAAGGAAGTGGCGGAAGGAAGTGGCGGAAGGAAGTGGCGGAAGGAAGGAAGGAAGGAAGGAAGGAAGGAAGGAAGGAAGGAAGGAAGGAAGGAAGGAAGGAAGGAAGGAAGGAAGGAAGGAAGGAAGGAAGGAAGGAAGGAAGGAAGGAAGGAAGGAAGGAAGGAAGGAAGGAAGGAAGGAAGTGGCGGAAGGAAGTGGCGGAAGGAAGTGGCGGAAGGAAGTGGCGGAAGGAAGGAAGGAAGGAAGTGGCGGAAGGAAGTGGCGGAAGGAAGTGGCGGAAGGAAGTGGCGGAAGGAAGTGGCGGAAGGAAGGAAGGAAGGAAGGAAGTGGCGGAAGGAAGGAAGGAAGTGGCGGAAGGAAGGAAGGAAGTGGCGGAAGGAAGGAAGGAAGTGGCGGAAGGAAGGAAGGAAGGAAGGAAGGAAGGAAGGAAGGAAGGAAGGAAGTGGCGGAAGGAAGGAAGGAAGGAAGGAAGTGGCGGAAGGAAGGAAGTGGCGGAAGGAAGGAAGGAAGGAAGGAAGGAAGGAAGGAAGGAAGTGGCGGAAGGAAGTGGCGGAAGGAAGTGGCGGAAGGAAGGAAGGAAGGAAGGAAGTGGCGGAAGGAAGGAAGTGGCGGCAGGAAGGAAGTGGCGGAAGGAAGGAAGGAAGTGGCGGAAGGAAGTGGCGGAAGGAAGTGGCGGAAGGAAGGAAGGAAGTGGCGGAAGGAAGTGGCGGAAGGAAGTGGCGGAAGGAAGTGGCGGAAGGAAGGAAGGAAGGAAGGAAGGAAGGAAGGAAGGAAGGAAGGAAGGAAGGAAGGAAGGAAGGAAGGAAGGAAGGAAGGAAGGAAGGAAGGAAGGAAGGAAGGAAGGAAGGAAGTGGCGGAAGGAAGTGGCGGAAGGAAGGAAGGAAGGAAGGAAGGAAGGAAGGAAGGAAGGAAGGAAGGAAGGAAGGAAGGAAGGAAGGAAGGAAGGAAGGAAGGAAGGAAGGAAGGAAGGAAGTGGCGGAAGGAAGTGGCGGAAGGAAGGAAGGAAGTGGCGGAAGGAAGGAAGGAAGGAAGGAAGTGGCGGAAGGAAGGAAGGAAGTGGCGGAAGGAAGTGGCGGAAGGAAGGAAGGAAGTGGCGGAAGGAAGGAAGGAAGGAAGGAAGGAAGGAAGGAAGGAAGGAAGGAAGGAAGGAAGGAAGGAAGGAAGGAAGGAAGGAAGGAAGGAAGGAAGGAAGGAAGGAAGGAAGTGGCGGAAGGAAGTGGCGGAAGGAAGGAAGTGGCGGAAGGAAGGAAGGAAGGAAGGAAGGAAGGAAGGAAGGAAGGAAGGAAGGAAGGAAGGAAGGAAGGAAGGAAGGAAGGAAGGAAGGAAGGAAGGAAGGAAGGAAGGAAGGAAGTGGCGGAAGGAAGTGGCGGAAGGAAGTGGCGGAAGGAAGTGGCGGAAGGAAGGAAGTGGCGGAAGGAAGTGGCGGAAGGAAGTGGCGGAAGGAAGTGGCGGAAGGAAGTGGCGGAAGGAAGGAAGGAAGGAAGGAAGGAAGGAAGGAAGGAAGGAAGGAAGGAAGGAAGGAAGGAAGGAAGGAAGGAAGGAAGGAAGGAAGGAAGGAAGGAAGGAAGGAAGGAAGGAAGGAAGGAAGGAAGGAAGGAAGGAAGTGGCGGAAGGAAGGAAGGAAGTGGCGGAAGGAAGGAAGGAAGTGGCGGAAGGAAGGAAGGAAGGAAGGAAGGAAGGAAGGAAGGAAGGAAGGAAGGAAGGAAGGAAGGAAGGAAGGAAGGAAGGAAGGAAGGAAGGAAGTGGCGGAAGGAAGGAAGGAAGGAAGGAAGGAAGGAAGGAAGGAAGGAAGGAAGGAAGGAAGGAAGGAAGGAAGGAAGGAAGGAAGGAAGGAAGGAAGGAAGGAAGGAAGGAAGGAAGGAAGAAGTGGCGGAAGGAAGGAAGTGGCGGAACGAAGTGGCGGAAGGAAGGAAGTTGCGGAAGGAAGTGGCGGAAGGAAGTGGCGGAAGGAAGTGGCGGAAGGAAGTGGCGGAAGGAAGTGGCGGAAGGAAGTGGCGGAAGGAAGGAAGGAAGTGGCGGAAGGAAGGAAGGAAGTGGCGGAAGGAAGGAAGGAAGTGGCGGAAGGAAGTGGCGGAAGGAAGGAAGGAAGGAAGTGGCGGAAGGAAGGAAGGAAGTGGCGGAAGGAAGGAAGGAAGGAAGGAAGGAAGGAAGGAAGGAAGGAAGGAAGGAAGGAAGGAAGGAAGGAAGGAAGGAAGGAAGGAAGGAAAGAAGGAAGGAAGGAAGGAAGGAAGGAAGGAAGGAAGGAAGGAAGGAAGGAAGTGGCGGAAGGAAGGAAGGAAGTGGCGGAAGGAAGGAAGTGGCGGAAGGAAGGAAGGAAGGAAGGAAGGAAGGAAGGAAGGAAGGAAGGAAGGAAGGAAGGAAGGAAGGAAGTGGCGGAAGGAAGGAAGTGGCGGAAGGAAGGAAGGAAGGAAGGAAGGAAGGAAGGAAGGAAGGAAGGAAGGAAGTGGCGGAAGGAAGTGGCGGAAGGAAGTGGCGGAAGGAAGGAAGGAAGGAAGGAAGTGGCGGAAGGAAGGAAGTGGCGGAAGGAAGGAAGTGGCGGAAGGAAGGAAGTGGCGGAAGGAAGTGGCGGAAGGAAGTGGCGGAAGGAAGTGGCGGAAGGAAGGAAGGAAGGAAGGAAGGAAGTGGCGGAAGGAAGGAAGTGGCGGAAGGAAGGAAGTGGCGGAAGGAAGGAAGTGGCGGAAGGAAGTGGCGGAAGGAAGTGGCGGAAGGAAGTGGCGGAAGGAAGGAAGGAAGTGGCGGAAGGAAGGAAGGAAGGAAGGAAGGAAGGAAGGAAGGAAGGAAGGAAGGAAGGAAGGAAGGAAGGAAGGAAGGAAGGAAGGAAGGAAGGAAGGAAGGAAGGAAGGAAGGAAGGAAGGAAGGAAGGAAGGAAGGAAGGAAGGAAGGAAGGAAGTGGCGGAAGGAAGGAAGGAAGGAAGGAAGGAAGGAAGGAAGTGGCGGAAGGAAGTGGCGGAAGGAAGTGGCGGAAGGAAGGAAGTGGCGGAAGGAAGGAAGTGGCGGAAGGAAGGAAGTGGCGGAAGGAAGGAAGGAAGGAAGGAAGTGGCGGAAGGAAGTGGCGGAAGGAAGTGGCGGAAGGAAGTGGCGGAAGGAAGTGGCGGAAGGAAGGAAGGAAGGAAGGAAGGAAGGAAGGAAGGAAGGAAGGAAGGAAGGAAGGAAGGAAGGAAGGAAGGAAGGAAGGAAGGAAGGAAGGAAGGAAGGAAGGAAGGAAGGAAGGAAGGAAGGAAGGAAGGAAGGAAGTGGCGGAAGGAAGTGGCGGAAGGAAGTGGCGGAAGGAAGGAAGGAAGGAAGTGGCGGAAGGAAGTGGCGGAAGGAAGTGGCGGAAGGAAGTGGCGGAAGGAAGGAAGGAAGGAAGGAAGTGGCGGAAGGAAGGAAGGAAGTGGCGGAAGGAAGGAAGGAAGTGGCGGAAGGAAGGAAGGAAGGAAGGAAGGAAGGAAGGAAGGAAGGAAGTGGCGGAAGGAAGGAAGGAAGGAAGGAAGTGGCGGAAGGAAGGAAGTGGCGGAAGGAAGGAAGGAAGGAAGGAAGGAAGGAAGGAAGGAAGGAAGGAAGGAAGGAAGGAAGGAAGTGGCGGAAGGAAGTGGCGGAAGGAAGTGGCGGAAGGAAGGAAGGAAGGAAGGAAGTGGCGGAAGGAAGGAAGTGGCGGAAGGAAGGAAGTGGCGGAAGGAAGGAAGGAAGTGGCGGAAGGAAGTGGCGGAAGGAAGTGGCGGAAGGAAGGAAGGAAGTGGCGGAAGGAAGTGGCGGAAGGAAGTGGCGGAAGGAAGTGGCGGAAGGAAGTGGCGGAAGGAAGTGGCGGAAGGAAGGAAGGAAGGAAGGAAGGAAGGAAGGAAGGAAGGAAGGAAGGAAGGAAGGAAGGAAGGAAGGAAGGAAGGAAGTGGCGGAAGGAAGTGGCGGAAGGAAGGAAGGAAGGAAGGAAGGAAGGAAGGAAGGAAGGAAGGAAGGAAGGAAGGAAGGAAGGAAGGAAGGAAGGAAGGAAGGAAGGAAGGAAGGAAGGAAGGAAGGAAGGAAGGAAGGAAGGAAGGAAGGAAGGAAGGAAGGAAGGAAGGAAGGAAGGAAGGAAGGAAGGAAGGAAGGAAGGAAGGAAGTGGCGGAAGGAAGTGGCGGAAGGAAGGAAGGAAGTGGCGGAAGGAAGGAAGGAAGGAAGTGGCGGAAGGAAGGAAGGAAGTGGCGGAAGGAAGGAAGGAAGGAAGGAAGGAAGGAAGGAAGGAAGGAAGGAAGGAAGGAAGGAAGGAAGGAAGGAAGGAAGGAAGGAAGGAAGGAAGGAAGGAAGGAAGTGGCGGAAGGAAGTGGCGGAAGGAAGTGGCGGAAGGAAGGAAGTGGCGGAAGGAAGGAAGTGGCGGAAGGAAGTGGCGGAAGGAAGTGGCGGAAGGAAGTGGCGGAAGGAAGGAAGGAAGGAAGGAAGGAAGGAAGGAAGGAAGGAAGGAAGGAAGGAAGGAAGGAAGGAAGGAAGGAAGGAAGGAAGGAAGGAAGGAAGGAAGGAAGGAAGGAAGGAAGGAAGGAAGGAAGGAAGGAAGGAAGGAAGTGGCGGAAGGAAGGAAGGAAGTGGCGGAAGGAAGGAAGGAAGGAAGGAAGGAAGGAAGGAAGGAAGGAAGGAAGGAAGGAAGGAAGGAAGGAAGGAAGGAAGGAAGGAAGGAAGGAAGGAAGGAAGGAAGGAAGGAAGGAAGGAAGGAAGGAAGTGGCGGAAGGAAGGAAGGAAGGAAGGAAGGAAGGAAGTGGCGGAAGGAAGTGGCGGAAGGAAGTGGCGGAAGGAAGGAAGGAAGGAAGGAAGGAAGTGGCGGAAGGAAGGAAGTGGCGGAAGGAAGTGGCGGAAGGAAGGAAGTGGCGGAAGGAAGGAAGTGGCGGAAGGAAGGAAGTGGCGGAAGGAAGGAAGTGGCGGAAGGAAGTGGCGGAAGGAAGTGGCGGAAGGAAGGAAGGAAGGAAGGAAGGAAGGAAGGAAGGAAGGAAGGAAGGAAGGAAGGAAGGAAGGAAGGAAGGAAGGAAGGAAGGAAGGAAGGAAGTGGCGGAAGGAAGGAAGGAAGGAAGGAAGGAAGGAAGGAAGGAAGGAAGGAAGGAAGGAAGGAAGGAAGGAAGGAAGGAAGGAAGGAAGGAAGGAAGGAAGGAAGGAAGGAAGGAAGGAAGGGGGGGAAGGAAGGAAGGAAGTGGCGGAAGGAAGGAAGGAAGTGGCGGAAGGAAGGGGCGGAAGGAAGTGGCGGAAGGAAGTGGCGGAAGGAAGTGGCGGAAGGAAGTGGCGGAAGGAAGTGGCGGAAGGAAGGAAGGAAGTGGCGGAAGGAAGGAAGGAAGTGGCGGAAGGAAGGAAGGAAGTGGCGGAAGGAAGTGGCGGAAGGAAGGAAGGAAGGAAGTGGCGGAAGGAAGGAAGGAAGGAAGGAAGGAAGGAAGGAAGGAAGGAAGGAAGGAAGGAAGGAAGGAAGGAAGGAAGGAAGGAAGGAAGGAAGGAAGGAAGGAAGGAAGGAAGGAAGGAAGGAAGGAAGGAAGGAAGGAAGGAAGGAAGGAAGGAAGTGGCGGAAGGAAGGAAGGAAGTGGCGGAAGGAAGGAAGTGGCGGAAGGAAGGAAGGAAGGAAGGAAGGAAGGAAGGAAGGAAGGAAGGAAGGAAGGAAGGAAGGAAGGAAGGAAGGAAGTGGTGGAAGGAAGGAAGGAAGGAAGGAAGGAAGTGGCGGAAGGTAGGAAGGAAGGAAGGAAGGAAGGAAGGAAGGAAGGAAGGAAGGAAGGAAGGAAGGAAGGAAGGAAGGAAGGAAGGAAGGAAGGAAGGAAGGAAGGAAGGGAGGGAGCTAGGGAGGGAGGGAGGACAATACATTTGACCTACCTTCTGGGAGAGAAACTCCTGGTAGTCATTACAAGTGTACTGTGGAAGTACCAACACACTAATTTTAATGGATGTGTCTGAAACTAATTCTTTCCAGGAGCCAACATTCTTCTCTCCATCAACCCACACCTGAAGGAACAGAGAATGGAGGTTGTCTGCCACAGCAAAAGTCCTTTGTTTCCTTGGTTATCTGAGGAGAGAGGAGAGGCATAAGTGTAAAGTAATTTATCAGACCTGCAGGAAAACAAAGTTCATCAGGATTTCCTCCCAGTTGCAAAGACAGCAGCAATATATTCAAGCACAGTTAAATGATACAGTCATTTTGTCACTTAGGTCGTGGTTCTGGAAAACATCTTGGAAAAGTATTTCAGTATATGCTGATACTTAAACCTGGGTGTGAACCCCATGCGGAGTAGTGAAACTAAAGCATCTGCTTTACACATAAGCATGGATCCACTCAAGTGCTGTCCTTATTAGGGATGGTGTTTAAGTGGCTCCTTGAGCTAGAGCCTCCAGGTTTGAAAAGGCTCTCCTATTCTTTGTGTGCAATGCAGAGAGAGCAAAGTGAATACTCGCTTGTTATCTATAGCACTGACCAGAACCACCTCAAGTGCCAGGGCAGCAGACATACAAAGGAAAATTGACTCTGATCATCCCTGGGGTCATTTAATTAAAACACACATTTCAGTGGAGCCAAGTGTTCAGTGCAGCCAAGTGCTTTTCAACTCCCATGGTGTCAAAACAATTAGCAGATCACAGCAGCACTGATTCACTAGTGCTCCAAGAAAAGCATCTGGCTAACATATGGAAATTTAACACAAGAACCGAATAACCTCCTCCTCTCACCATCAGCTGCCTGCGGGAAAGCACAGTTCAGATGATTCACAGGACAGGTTATGCAATTCAACCTTCTGAAAAGACATCACTGCAGAATTCCAATTACATATTTATATCACAAACCTGCTTTCCATGCATTACTCCTGTTAGAATTCAGAGAATATAAAATAACCTGAGTTAGAAGGAACCCAAGAGGATCATCAAATCAAATTTATTTAGCAAGTTGGAGTTTTTGATTTAGATTAGATATTTGGAAAAAATTCTCCCCTGTGAGGGAGCCCTGGCACAGGTTTCCCAGAGAAGCAGGAAAGTGGTTCCCAGAGAAGTGGTTGCCCCATCCCCTGGAAGTGCTCAAGGCCAGGTTGGATGGGACTTGGACCAACCTGGAATAGTGGAATGTCCATGCCAGGGGTTGGAATGAGATGATTCTTAAGGTCTCTTCCAACCCAAGACATTGTGTGATATTTCTAAATCCAAGACCTTCTGTCCACTTGCTATTGGTTACATCCCTATCCCACTTTGACAATTCCAGAAAGTATAATTTGTTACTAAAGCAATCAGTACTCTTGCTGGCTAGTGAATGAGATCATGCCTGTCAGATTGGAAAAACACTATAACACAATGAGCCTGACCATTTAAAAGGCACAGGCCGGGAAGCAGTCTCTGTGTGGATGGCAGGTAGCTTTGAGATAGTTATGCATCTGGCATTGTCATATGGAAACAGAAAAAAATGGGAATGTGGATGGTGCTTAATGTTTTTTGAGGCTCTTTCATTAGGGAGGTCTACAACTCTGATGGTAGGATGGTCAGTGTGTTTCTAGTTAATGTGCTTGTCCCCTTCAATGGAACTGCCATGGGTTCAGCAAGGAGATCCAAGGACGTGAGTGCTATTACACATGGTAGTTACCACAGAGTTCCCTGTGTTTCCAGAAAAAGGTGTCAGATGGGGTAAACAGCAGCACCAAATACACACTGTATAGTTCCGCGAATACTATGAAAAGCAAAAGGTATTTAATCTACTTTGGTGTAGTGTATATTTCTTCTGATGCTCAAATTATGTTCTAGCATGGGTGGAGCAAACTGTGCACACCTTGCATCAACTGCTGGGTGACTTGCTATGTTCTTCCCACCTCTAAAGGGGATGAAAGGCTGCAAGTGACCTTCAGCATCTCCCAAAAAGGGACTTGAGAAGGCCAACCAGAGAGCAGATATTGTCAGATACATCCTAAAAAGCTGAGATGCTTGTCCATCAGGAATAGGACACAGATAGATTTTCAGCTGGTAATAAAAGTCCCATTCAGTCAGAAATGGATTTCATTACTCAAATGCATTTTTAACATAGCTTCAGACCTGGCTGAAAATGTTCCTTCTTATTTTATTATTGGCATATATTAACACAGATATTAGTTATGTTAATTCAACCTCAGTGGTATTTTCACTGACTCCTAACAGATAACTCTTGTGTGTACCACATAGCAAATATGACGAGAAGGAATTTGACACAAACGACCCTTCCTTTGGAATCAATGTGGGATCCAAAACAAACCTCTGGTGATCCCAGCATCACTGCCCAAGGAACCAGGCATCCTACAAATAAATACTGAATTGCAAGTCTGTGGCTAGTTGTGAATAAATCTGCTTCACTGGAAGTGGAAGAGAAAGCAGAATTCAAAGTTTCTACTGAATTGGTGGCCAAATGCCAATGCCATTCACTTTAGGGTAGTATAAAATCATTCATCTGACAGACTGACCCTCTAGGCTGGGAAAGTAAAGCCATATAACTCAAAGTCTTGCAACAGTGTTCTATGCCCTGTTAAATGGCAGCCATCTTTCTCCACAGGCTCTTCACTCATGCAGAGAGCACACAGGACCTCAGCAACACTTCCAGAATGCTGCTGCTATTCAGTGTTGTTGGTGGGTTGTATTTCCAAACCTCTTTTCTGTGTACTTCCTAGAGCTCCTCACTGATAGTCCTCAAGCTTTCTTGCGCACTTTCACCATTTACATATTTTGCTTCACTCAGATGCTTTTCAGACTGCTTTGGGTTTGGGTTTTTTGCTTCCTCCTCTCCCACACCATGCCCTGCCTCACAGCAGCATCATGTACCCATTAGCTGCAGCTCACCAACAGCAAATAAACTAGGTCATAAAACATACATGGGGAGGAAAGTCATTACAAGATCATAGGCCAAAACATTTCAGATCTGGATTTTTTTTTTTTTTTTTTAAAAGCCAGACATGCAAGCACTGCAGTTCTATCTTTGCATATAATTGCTATTTTGTCCCCTCCATTATCCCTGTGGTAGGACATCTGTTGTCTTACTACTAACTGTCTTCCTACGACTTTGGCATCTCCCAAGAGCATCCTGCATCATGCAGATATTGCTGTCTCTGGTATCCTCTGTGACCCTTTAGTGCTCCCTGAGTTTTGCACCAATCACTGGCACAAATCTGTCCTATTTCAAGACCTTTGTATGACTCATTCATCATCAGTGCAATAAAGTGATAACTTAGAGATGGTGCATGGTGTGCTGGAAAAAATATTGACATTGCAATTGGGACACTTACCTACATACGGGCACTGGCTCGGGTACACACAGTCTTGTAGGACCCAGGTGAATCATTTAATCTTTCCCTTCACATAAATTTGTTAGGATATGAACGCTACATGTGTTCCTGAAGAGTCACTGAAGGGAAAGTGAGCTTGGGTTTTGCCAGTGCTCGTCATCAGGCCCTTTGCTACTTAGGCCTTCCTCTCCAAACTCCAAATAAAAATACTTGCATTATTTTCTTTTGTCTAAATTGTCCATTTAACATCAACATGGATGGACTTTTCAAGCCTTGGTACAGTACCTTGCCCAAAGTGCCATGTAGGGCTATTGAGTCAACTTTGACATGAGCAACACTGTTTTCTTCCACATCAACTTCTGTGCAGCCACCTTACATATGTGTGAGGCATGAACTTGGGAGAAGAATTGATATTTCCATGTTAGAGATCAGAAAATTTGGGGTGCTGGAAGGGATTTCCCCTACATCAGCCATGAGGTGCCTGTGGCCATCGGAAATAGGACCAGAATCATTTATAAGATCACAAAATATTTCTTTACTGGGAGGGATGGTCAAACTCTGGAACAGACTTCCCAGACAGCTGGTTGATGTGCCAGGCCTGTGAATGTTTAAGAGGCATTTGGATAATGCCGTTAATAATACTCTTTAACTTTTGGCCAACTCTGAATGTTCAGGCAGTTGGATTTGATGAACACTGAATGTCTCTTCCAGCTGAAGCAGTTCAGTTCTGTTCTATTCTATTCTATTCTATTCTATTCTATTCTATTCTATTCTATTCTATTCTATTCTATTCTATTCTATTCTATTCTATTCTATTCTATCCACCCTTTTTTATTTCCTCATCTCCAAATCCTCCTTCCATCTTGTGCAGCTGTGCCAGACAGTCCCAGTGTTATGTTATCATGGCAGCAGAGTGTTGGTTTATCTCTCATAAACCCTTTCAACTGATTTTTAGTTTTCCCTCTGAGCTGCTTTCTTTGAGGTCTGCTCTTGCCTTATCAAATATTTAATTCCTACAGTGCTTTTCCCTCAAAATGTCTTGAACTGCTTCAGAGGGTACTCTAGGGTGACAAAGGAGCCAGGTCTGCTTTTTGGAGGAGCTGGTGCCCACAGGTGAGTGACAGCAGTACTGTGCAGTGTCCCAGTACTCCCACATTTGCAGCTCTGTGGTAGCACATTGTTGGTCCCTGCAAGACAGGCACAGGGATGGTTAGGCACAAATCTCTCCCGAGCCTCTTGGGATCTACACTTGAACAAGGATCCTATCTTCCTTCCATCCGTCTCCCATGCCAGGCCCTTCCGCCTTTGTTGATGTCCTGTCACATGCCTCACATGCCCAGAGAATCCATTTCTATGCAGATCTCTGGGCTTGCTGTTCTGATTTCTACCTTTACAGATGAAGGTTTTGCTGTAAATTTTTTGTGGGCACCAGGTCAGATGCATTCCTAACAGAAGGTGCCTGTTCCTGATCTGTCTTTAAGGCTCCTCTGTGCTCTGCCTGTATTTAGGTCTTTGCTGTTTTCCAGAAGTGCAAATGTTACTGTGTTGGATCAGAGTGGAATCTGTCTAACCCTAGAATCCTGTCTGTCACTGAAGGCTTTGGAGTTGTAAGAAACCCCCAAATCAATATTTATAGGCCAGCAACTCCCATCCCCCCAGTTTTGCCCACAATAAGAACACATTCAGTGGCTCTGTCCCACTGCACTGCTATTTTTGGTCTGCAGTTTTCACCGGCTCTAGTTCAATTTTAAATTCTGATCCTTGGATACTACAGATGCAGTACTTCTCTTTGAAAAGATTTACTACTAATCTCTCTGGTGTCTGTGACAAAGGACAGTTTCTCAGCATTGCCTCAAATGTTAAAATATTAATGAGGGAAGAGTTTAGTATCTGGCAACTGACGTCTGCTAGCACTGGAGATGGACTTAATGATCTCTGTGCTGTTGCTACTGCAAAATGAATATCTTGCATGGGAGAGATTGGACAGACCTGGCGCCTTTAGTAAAATATGGCCTCTATTTCTACAGATGTATTTAAAGTAATTTTAATCCTTTAATGTTTTATGAAATAGCAAAGCTATTTAGAAAGCTATTTAGAATGGTCTCTAAGCGCTGTGGTAGGGTTTTTCTTGACCCAGCTCCCATTTGTAATGTGCTCACTCTTTATATCATGTTTATATATATACATACGTAATTTTTTTCTACCCAGATGACTTTTTGAAATGAATGGCCGTAAAGGGTGCATGGTTGACAGCACAACACACCAAGAGTTTGGAAATGAGCTGCCTGCGGGAACCTTAAATCTCAACTTATGAGCTGAAACAAGCAGTCTGGTTTTCCTGTACTCTTGGCATCAGTGATCCCACCGAGCCCCATCTCTTCCAGGTGTCACCTTGTATCAGGACACAGCCACACTGGGCACAGACATCTTTGAAGAGAGACTGGCCACCACCAGACAGTGCTGGGTGACCACTCTGAGCTTAGTCAGTACCCAGAATTGTCCACAGGAGAGCCTAAGGCCTTGCATGAATATCTGTACTGGTTTCCCTGGTTAGGGATGAAGACAAAGCTGCTGTTATTGAAAATTCTGAACACTCCATCTATTTGTACCCAGCGCTCAAAAGGGGGAAGGCAAGGCAAGATAAACTCTAGGTTCCTTCTGTCATCTCCCTTCTGACCTTACAGTCAAGACATGCTTTTGGCAGCACTGGGCTTTCACTGATTCTGCTACAGTGTAATATGCCAATAAGGTGGGATCCTGCCCCTTGGGGAACACTAGTAACCTGTTCTTGAACAGAATATAAAGATTTCAGCCACTCACATAGAAAATTATGGCTCTGAAATGTCTCAACAAGCAAATATGGGTCTGGAGCAGAGAAGCTGCTGAAAGCAGGTGGCTGGTGAAAGCAACAGTGAAGCCTGCCTTGCCACAGGCATGATCAGCTCCAGATGAACCACCTCCTTATCCATAGATCTCCATCATCTTCAGGCTGTGGCAGGAGAGCAGAGAGAGTGCTGGTAAGAAGGATTCTTACCTAAGTTGTCTGAGCTTACTGCAGGGAGATCCTGGCTTTTTCATTCAAGGGTTTTCCTTGTCACAGCTGGGGTCTTGGTACAGTTTTCAACTGCAGAAGTGGAAAGTCCCATGCTTTCACTGGATGGGAATAGGATGGGAAGGCATTTCCCTAGCCTAGCAGGATTAAGGATAGGAGAGGTAAGAGTGAGATCCTGACCCAGGAGATGGTTTGACCTCTCCCTTGAGGAGGCAAGGGCTGTGTCGTCCCCACAGTGCAGTGTCCTTCATGGACACACTGGGCTCAGCTCCATGGGCTGGCCTCAGTGACAAAACAGACTGTGTAGTTCCACTGTGTATCACAAGGGGCTGCCTGTCCTCAGCCCTGAATTAAAACCCTCCTCATCCCTCTGCCCACGCAATACTGGGCCAGGTGGACATCTGTGAATAACTGATCTTTTAGTTAATGAGTAATTCTTAAAAAAGCCCTATGGAAGCTCTGTGGTTTCAGCTGTGTTCCCAGAATTCAAGCCTTTCTTCTTTGAAAAGAAATATAATGTGCCTGAAAACCTACGTGAAGGATGGGGAATCTCCCATTTCCCTGCAGCAGTTTGGGAATGTGGGAGATGAAGTTCAGTTCCCACAACTGCCTTGTTACAATTTCAGCTCTTTTCTTCCACAAAAGAACTCAAACAAACAGACCATTTATACATGTTCAGGCAAAGTCCATCCACCCAATCAGTGGTACCAGTTTCACTTAGTGCAAACTATTTACCTGGTCATTGAGACAAGGGCCAAAAGGAGGAGACTGACCCTGTGGGTCTCATGTTTTGGACTGCCCTGGGAGGCGGTTACACAGCATGTGTTTTCCCTGGCACACAGGACACATGAGCTAGGGCTGCTCACATCCCTTGTGATCAGTCGCAACCCCCAAGGTGCTGGTAAACCAATTCTCTTGTTTCCCACACTCCTTTGAAGCTGGATTTGCATTTCACTTGCTTTTGTTACAGTGCCTAAAATGGGCTTTTTTTTTTCCTACAGGAAGGTGAATGGATCATTGCACAGCCATGCATTTTTGATGGATTGGCTGAGAAGAGCAAACTATAAACTCAGGCTTTGGTTGCCTCCAGCCAGGCGCTTGGTTTTGAGTGCTGGGAGTTGGAGCTGTGCCTGCACGTAGTTGTACGGGCACATGGAGCACTGGGTTTCAGTCCTAGAAAGAAGCGAGGTTCTTTCGTGAATTGCACGTGAATTGATCAAATCTTCAGTCTTTTCCCCCAAAAGAAGCATAGAATCACAGAATAGCTTGGGTTGGAAGGGAAAATCTCATTCCAAACCCTCTGTCATGTACCGTCCACTAGCCCAGGTTGCTCCAAGCCCTATCTAACCTGGCCTTGGGACACTTTCAGGGATAGGGCAGTCACAGCCCCTCTGGGCAACCTGTGTCAGGACCTCACCACCCTCCCAGGGAAGAACTTCTTCCTAATATACATTTAAATTTATCCTCTCTTAGTTTAAAACTGTTCCACTTTGCCCTATCACTAAAGCACAAGTAACATACAATCTGCAAACACAGATGACTTTTTAAAAAGAGCAGCTCCCACCAGTATCACCACTCTTGTTTTTATAGCTTGTTGCAACATCTTAGGATAAGTATATATATATATTTATTTGCAGGTGAACTTATAGAGACCTGCTTTATGTAGGCACAGCCTCGGTCTTTCAGGCCAGTAGTGGCACAATCTGTGTGTTGCAAACACCATGGCAGTGGGTTAGCAGCTCTCCTCATAAAACAAGCTCAAAGTCTTTCCCTGTTGCTATGTTTTTACTTTCCCCATTCAGAAGGTAATGAAACCAAAGGTGACCTGCATGGGGAAACTTTTAATTAAACTACTAATATAGAGTCGAGTCATTTCTGCTGGAGGTTTAAGTAGTCTGTGGGAAAAGCGATGAGTTGTGGGAGAAGAAGTCAGCGTTTGTCTTCAGCCCTGGAATTTGTCCATTCATCAGTTGTTGCCTAGCAAGGCAGACACCCTGGTTCAGGAGCAGCACGGTGGCCAAGCTCAGGCCACTCGGTCCAAACCCGCACACAAGCATCAATGTGATGGATGGCAGAAATGGCGTTTATTGCTGGAGAATTTGACACTTTATAACCTAGGTTCACAGTGTTACTCCCATCTGCTTTCATCACAGCTAGGTGCTATTGGCTAATTACAGGGGTCATTACCATACACTGTAGAGGAGGGGGGTGACTATCTTTCCGTTACATCCCGATATCTTCCGAGCCACCGGGCCCTAGCTTCTACAATCAGTCATCCCAGGACTTGTAGATGATCCAATTGCATACAAACAACATTGGCCATTCCTCGCTAGAAATCAGTTGTAAAAAGTTCTTTAAAAGAACATTCATTCATCTTGTTTGTCCCCCCTCCAACCCTCCCTTTGCCATGGATTTTCATCACCCCTAGTGAGAATTTCAGGGGAAATTGTTTTGGAATGCCTATTTTCCAGGGGAGGCATTTTTTTTTTTTTTTTTTTTCTGTTAGAAATTCTGTTCAGTCTTTTTAAAAATGAGTATCTAAAGTCAGGCTCCCAAACTCACAGCCTAACTTGCAAGTTGAACAAGAATATCAAAGGACCTCAGGAAGTCCAAATATCACCCAGTTCCTGATGTGCATTGCCATGAAATCTGGAGTTCCCTGTTTTCATTACTCCGGCTTAGCCTCGATAATGCAATAAACCATTGATAAATGGCTCCAGCCAGATTTCCTGAATTTTCTTTGTCACATTGAATCCACTGCAGAGACAGTACATCAGGTTACCACCTGGGTTTGGTGCTGTTTTACTTTATCTTCCTTATGCGGGTATAAATGGATCCATCAACCCTAAGGAACTACAGGGTTTATTTGCAGAGAAATCTTTCACATACCTTCTCATCCCTGTGCAAAAAAGCCCTGTGATGGGCTTTTTACTGGTGGCTTTTCCCCATTGCAGCTCTACTGACCTCAGAAGAAGTGTCTTCTAATTTACATTATGGAGATCAGACCCAGCCTAAATTCACTGGCATTTTATGCCCCTATTCATCCGAGGAGACATGAATCCTCCTTGTACATGAGGACCTCAGAGAGCCAGATACTCCTCACATCAGGGGTTTGCATGTTCCTGGAGGTGCTGGCAAGGAGCACTTTCTGAGACTTCTGAATTCATATCTCTTTTATATTGGGCTGCAATGGAAGCTTTCCTAACACTTTGTATGTGTCCTGGGGTGACTTTATGATACCAGTATCCCAAATCGCCTGGTTTATGTTATATATTAAGTTCTGCATTTTTAAGACTGGATCTGAGAGTGAAGGGGGTGAAGAAGAAGCATGCAGTTTATGTTGAAAGAAAACATCACTTCCCCACATCCTGCTCCTGGACTGTGGTGTCTGCAGCACAGACAGACTGCAGGACAGAGCTTCTCTTTAGCTTTTAGTTAGTTTTAGCTAGCTGAGGCAGAGGAGTTCCCTGGACTTCTTTTCCCTTTTTTCTTGGATCTGTGCAAACCTGCTCTGGACTGAAAAACACCCAGACAAACCCTGGGAACTCACGCCTGTGGCCCACCGGGGCCTGGGCCTTGGCACTATCCAGCACCAGAGGGACTGATAAGAACTTGAGCAGGCTGAGGTACACCACATGAAAAGGACTTTTCTTCTGGGATTTGACATCCCATCGAACAGTGAGAGGTTTTACATTACAGTCCGCAACCTCGGGATCTCGTCCAGGGAAGCAGTAGGATTCTGGGGACCAGCATCAAACACCAACAAGACGGGCTCCCGGTTCATGAAACCATTTATTCAGCACGAGAACAAACTCAGGTCCAGAACAGAGAGAGCTCTGAACAGAGGCACAGCAGGGGTTTTTGAGGGACAGAACCCCCGAGGGTCTACACCTTTGAGGGTGGAGTTCAGGGTCAGGGACCAGTAGAAGCACACCAAGGGAGAGCCCCCCAGGGACTCAAACCCTATCAGAGCACCTGGGCCGTCCTTCACAAGGGGTTTGGGATGAGACAATGTAACTCTTTGCCTCCACTGAGGCCGCTGCCACAGTTTTATTGTTTTATATTATTCAATTTCTGTTAAATAAACAGTTTTTTCCACTTCTCTCCAAAGAAATCTTTTTTCCCGAACCAGTTGCGGGGAGGGATTGTTTGTATTTTGCTTTCCTGCGGGAACCCCATTTAGAGGTTCTCTCCCAAATTTGCCCTAAACCAGGACAGTATGGAAGTAGGAGCCATCTTCATCCCAGCCCACTCTACAGTGGGGAAACAGGGAGTGGTCCCTTTCTGCCACATAGCACAAGAGTTTTCCAGCCAGAAGGCAGGACTCTTTATCTTTCTCCCATAGAAGCATCACCATAAAAAATTCTCACTCACAGAGGCATGGAAGAAATCAAATGTCATACACAGTTACTGTCTCCCTGTGCTCCTGGCCATGGGCCTTCATGTGGGGATGTGCCGTGTGAGACTCTGAGCACTGCAGAGGCACTTACCTGTTGCTGGGAGGTACTGAACTGTTATTTACCATTCTTTGTTCCTGTTCATATTCAAAAACCTCACAGCATTATTTTGTTAAATGAGTAGTTGCTGCTCCTCAAAGAGAATATTTAATTTTCTATAGCAAGCGTGTGCTTCTAACACACCCAGCCCATCTGGTCACACACTCACATGCTTAAACCCATTTTAACTCAGCTAAGAAACAACATCCTATTTCTTCTGCAGAAGGTACTGATACTCTCTGGCTTTAGATTGCAACTTATCTTTGCACAGTAAAGAGAAATTCAGCAACTATCAATCTTCTACTGGGATTTCTGAGCAGTCACAGGACACCTTGGCCTAATAGAAGGTCATCATGCTAAAAGGCCACTTGATTAGGAAGGGACAAAACAATTCAACAGGATGAGAACTGGATCCAGAAGAGGAATCCAAAACTTCAGCAAGCTGAAACCTTCCTGGTATTTCAGAAATTCACAAAGCAGAAACAAAAGGCTGGGTCTGCCACCAGGGCTGGCAGAGGGGGAGCAGAGGCAGCTTGTGACCTGCGGTACCTGCACATGAGATGAAGGGCTCTGCAAGCCCCTCTGTGGCCTGGGCCAACTCACCTAAGGAGGATTAACAAAAGCAATGCCATGAACTCAGCTCTGCGTGGGAGGTCAGTCTTTAGTGATTATTTTGAACTCCCCCACAAACTTCTTGCTTTACCTTGGTATATTGGGAAAAAGGTATTTATCTTCTGGCTCATTTGTAGCTGTAAATACTTTGGGACAGGGAGACTTTGTCTCCTACTGTGTCTGATCCATGCACATCAGATCTGGGCCACCATGAGGTCTGTAAGGACTGAACTAAATTACAGGGTGGCTAATTAATACTAAATGACTGCAATGGTTACAGTTCTGTGGTAGAAGCATAGGAGAATTAAATTTTAGACAGGTGGTTTGGGGATTCTGGTGAACACTGTGTGCTGGGAAGGATAAACTTTTCAAAACAAAGCCGAGTCATGATCCAGAAGAAAGTAGGACAGATGCAGAGCTTGTTTAGTCCATGCAAAGATGCAAAGCCTTGCTAGTCCAAATCTTTGCAAGGGGAAGGGGCTACACTTGCAGTAGTCATTCCATTCCCATCCTTAGGGAAATTTTTTATGTGGAAATAGGAAAATACAATAGCTGAGGAGCAACAAAAAAAAAGAGATGGTGGGGAAGTTGGATACAGCACAGTTTTTTGGCAAGGAGAAGGAATGGATGCTGAAGCAAGCATGTGTCTTGCCAAGGAGGGGAGGTTTTCAAGAAGATGGCAAGGGCAATTGGATGAGTGACTGCTCCTTGAGGCATGAGGAAAGTTTTTAGAAATAGATCACTGTCCCCTGTTCCTGTACCCCAAAATGACACTTTGGTTCTTCTCTCAGGGTCACTGATTGGTTTGCTGAGCGCGAAACTGCTCTGGCACTTATTCTGTAGGAACAATCTTACCTGCATCTCCACCCAAGAACTGTTGTTCTTTGCCATAGCAACTTTTTATAATAAAAGTCCTTTAGTCCTAAGTTCAGTATTTTTAACTTTTTGTTTCATTGTTTCTCCATGGAAAAGGTGTGATGACCACATAGAGTGCATAAAGGTAATTTACATTTACGTCTCAGTGTTGATGATACATCTCATGTTTTGGTCTTACACAACTGATCTTGTTTTTACATCCAAATGTTCTGCCTCATTATGTGGAGTGCTGTACCCAGTCCTGGGCTCCTCAACAGAAAACAAACTACTGAGGAGGCCACAAAGATGATCTAGAGCATCTGTGTATGAGGAAAGAGTGTCAGAGCTGAGCCTCTTTAGTTTGTGAAAGAGTGAGGGGGGAATCTCATTGATGCATATAAATATCTCCAAGGATGCCAAGAGGATGGTGCTAGACTCCTCTCAGTGGTGCCTAGTGACAGGACAAGGAGCAACAGGCATGAACCAAAACGCATGAAATTCACCTCAACATGAGTAAGAACTTCCCATGGAGGGTGGCCAGAGCACTGGAGCAGCTGCCCAGGGAGGGTGTGGAGTCTCCCTCTCTGGAGACAATCCAATCCCACCTGGATGTGTTCCTGCTTCACCTGCTCTGGGTGATCCCTGCCTTGGCAGCTGGGGTTGGATCTGGTGATCTCCAGAGATCTCTTCCAACACAAACGATTCTGTGATTCTGTTATTTTAGGTCGTTTATTTTGTACTGGTAGAGAGGCGAACCTTTTGACTCTTTCCACGCTGCTTTTATATATTAGCCTGGGGAATTTCAAACTTCGGTATAAAAAACTTTCACTAGCTCAGAACACGGCCACCGCGGACAGGCCAGCAGCCCTGGCAGAGCTCCAGGGTGGAGTCAACACGACCGCCCCTCCCGTCGGGACAACCCCGTACCGGCCGCTCCGCCTCCGCGGTAGCGCCGACCCGGAAAGCGTTTGGAGGTCGCGCCGGGAAGATGGCGGCGCCCAGGCGATGAGAGGAGAGCGGCGCAGCAGCCGCGGCCATGAGCGCTGCCCGCCGCTGCTGCCCGCCGCGGGCGCTTGCAGGTACGGCGGAGCCGTAGGGCGAGAGGGCCGGTGTACTGGCAGAGCCGGGGCGGCCCGGCTCTGTGGAGCTGTCCCCGGAACCTGCACGGCCATGCGTGTGCGGGGCGTCCCCCTGTGCCACACTGCGAGGTGTGTCCTCCACACGTGTTTGACTTTGCTGTTGTCCTATGGCAGCTGCTTCCTCTCAGTGCTGCTTTGGCAAGATAATCTTGTCGATAGTATATATAGTAGTGAGATAATACTACATTCTACCATACTCCATCACCAAGGCTGCCTGAGCTCAAGCAGCGTTTGGACAATGCTTTCAAGGTTAGGGTGGTATTGTTGGGGTGTCCTGTGAAGGGCCGGGAATTTAATTCGATGATCCTTGCGGGTCTTCTCCCGCTCAAGATATTCTGTGTAAACGCGTCTTTCTGGAGCTCAGGAATTTGGAAGAAACACCCAAAATTCTTGAGACAGTTTTGGGTCCCTCGGGATAAGAAAGAAAAGGAGGGGTTGGAATGTGTACAGGGAAAGGAACGGAGCTGGGGAAGAGTCTGGAGCACCAGAAGCAGCTGAGGGAGCTGGAGGGCCTCACCCTGAAGAAAAGGAGGCTCAGAGGAACTTCCCGTTCTCCACAATTCCCTTACAGGAGGGTGCAGCCAGGTGGGGGTCAGGCTCTGCTCCCAGGGAACAAGGTTCAGGTTAAGAGGAAGTGGCCACAAGATGTGCCAGGGGAGGTTTATATTGGATGTAAGGCAAAATTTCTTCACTGAAGGGGTGGTCAGGCACTGTCACAAGCTGCCCAGGGCAGTGATAGAGTCACCATCCATGTAAGGGTTTAAAAAACAGTTGGATATAGTACTTAGGGACATGGTTCAGTGGTGGAGCTAGCAGTGCTTGGTTAATATTCAGAATTTATCTTAAAGGTATTTTCCATCTTTAATGATTCCATGATTGTACACTGTCAGGTCTCTCACCTGGCGCAGCAGACATTTTCCCTCACCTGACCCTGATTCCCATTTGTTGGGATCTGTTGTTGGGAGCTGTGTCACAGCTGACAACAGGCACTGTAGTCTTAAGTAGGAGTGAACTCGGTGGCAGAGAAGAAACTGGAATCTATTGCTATATTTTTTTCTTGTTTTCCTTTATAAACAGGATTCTTTGTTTGGCGTCTGAGGAACACTGGCATACCGCAGATAGCGTGCCGGTTTGTGCACCTTCATCATGTGGCCAATGACAGGTTGATTACCTTTCAGTACTTTAACTTTCTGAAACGAATGGTAAGTCAAGGAGTGAATTTATCCCGTGTTTCTTGTTCATCCCATATGATGAGTCAAAATGGAGGTTATAAAGGAGTTGATAAAAGTAATGCTTTTCTTATCAGTGAATCTCAGGTAAATCTAAGCATCTCCATTTCTCACTAAATCAGAGTTAAAGCACTTGGTATCATAAAACGTCTGAGGCTGGAGGAAGCTTTCTCCAGTGCCTTGTGCTGCAAAGTCTCCTTTGCTTGACAGGAGGCTTCTGTGCCCTTGAAATAGGCCACTCATCTCCTGTTGAGAGACATGACATAAAATTATTTTTAAGTCATTATTTATAAAAATGCTAATAAAGTCACAACTTGGCTAGCAGTTGTACAAGTGGTAGATGGAACTCACTTGTGAAGGTGGTGTATTCTGAGTTAATCAGTTTGAGTCAGAATTCCTCAGCTCATTAAGTTAATGGGTTACATTTACAGTGTGCTGTTAGTTTTAGGTATTAAAAGAACTGTTATTGGCATTCAAACCCTTGAAATTGCATCTTCTTCTTTGACCAGTTATATCATATGTAAGTGGATAGTAGTATTTTTTTTTAATTGTGCTGCTGATTTGAAATGTATTCACATTGCTTATTCAGAATTGCAGACCACCTTTCCTCATTGTAATTATTACTGTGTACTTGAAATCAGGATTGGTTGAAAGTTCTGTCTTTCTGTGCTTCTGGTGCTTGAAATATATAGAATATTTCAGGGAAGGATATATGAGGAAGACTCTAAATACTCTTTTTCTTATTCTGTGTTTATTATGTGAGATCTAGAAGAGAGCAAATAACTCTCCTAATTTGTTGTTCAATATATGTTCCTTTCAAATTTTTTGTCTAATTTGAAAAAAAAAGTTTGGCATAAATAATAATAGACTAATGTGGGAGATGATTTTATATCATAGGTGATAGATTGTATTTTTTGGCATATTTTTAATTTTTTTGTTTCTTAAATACGCATAAGTTTAGTACTTATATTTGGAAACTGAAGTTGTATGGGTATTTGTATATTCCTCTGTTTAAAGGTGATTTTTATTTGATCAAAGGTAGGACTCCGTGATCTTGGAGGCCATTCCAACCTTTATTATTCTGTGGAATGGATTAGTTGTAAGTCAAGTTGTATTACCTGGTGGTTTTGAATATGACCAGAGTTTGTTGTTGTAGCTATGGGGGAGGAAGTAAACTTACTCAAATGCAATTCTCCAAGCTTATGTAAACATTGTTGATTCAGCTGTGAATTGTAAAGCTGATTTTGTCATATCTAAGCCAACTTCAGAAACCTTTCTGTGTGTGAAATAAGTGTCTGAAATTCAAACTCAGGTGTGTCATGGAAGTAATTCTCCTAACAAGAATAAAATAGCAATAATATTGTTGGTGTTAATGAAGTGAAATGGACAAATATATTTATCTATTGGTTTTAACATTTCTCATTATATTTAGTATGTAACACAGTGCAACAAAGACCTCAGCCAGCGAGCCAAACCCAAGTCCGATTCAATTGTGTCTCCTTTTCATGAGCTTCAGCAATTGGATCAGGAAAAAAAGGTTGTGCACAAAATAAGCCCAGTTTCACCTGTTCATCAGTCATGGTCTGAGACATCAAGCAGAAATGAGTTGAGAGAAGTGAAATCAGCTGCAGAAACTGAAGACTCAGTCATACCAGTGGGAGGTGAATCCAAAGAAGACAGACGATGGAAAGAAATGAAGCTACGGCTGGATGATTTGCCAGGAATTTTGGCACGCTTGTCCAAAATCAAGCTTACAGGTATTACTGGTAATTTTTTCTCATTTCTCTGCATTCTGCTTGATAGCAGAATTCTTTGGGATCTTACTGGTATGGTTTAGGTTTGCATGTGATTATTCCTACTTTACTGATGCTAAATTGGATAAATTTCATCAAGTATGTGCTAGGAAAATTGTTTATAGCACTATTTAATAGTTTTCCCATTAAATTTGTTCAAAAACAATGAGAGGAGCTTGTATCCTGCTGTCAGCTAGTTTCTGGGAAATAAATAAGTGTTAGTAGACAGACTACAGTGAAACTGGGCAAGGAAGTGAATTTATGAATAATATGTTCAATATTTGAAGTTGTCTTGCTTAAGTTTACCAGTGTTCTGTCTTACATGCCTTTCAATGTAGTACTGCTGGTTGTGAATTTAGCACTGCAAGTCCCAACATAAGATAATCCAAATCGTTTCCTGTATTAGAAAAGAAAATGTTTGAGTCTGACCAATTAAATTTTACAAAAGAAGATCTGATTTACTTTTCAGTCAGTGATAGTGTCTCTTCAGCCCAGCAATTTGTTAAGCAACTGCCTTGCAGCCTTAACTATGTTTTGTCTTGTTCCATTAGTAATACTTAACAACTATAAATTACTCCTTCGCCTATAGGAACAGCTATTAATTACCCCTTTGCCAATAGGTAGTGCTATCTATACTTTTATTTCTGAGGAAGCTCTAATGATTTGGCCAAAGCCTTACATCTTGCCTATGATATTAAGTCCAAGAACAGAAATGTAATTTCCTAAGTCCTTGCCTGGGTGCTCTCCAGTGGGTCAAGTTGACTCCTGATAACAAGACTGTTCTTTGCCATAAAAATTTGTTACAATGAATTTCCTGAAAGCAGTTTACTTTAAAAAACTTTTTTGTCTTGCAGTATATAAGTTTTCATAATTTGTTTTTCTGTGGAAAAATCTTGCTGTATGTGTAGAGTGTATAATGGTAATTTACATTTTCATCTCAGTGTTGATGATACATCTTGTGTTTCGGATTTGGCACAATTGATCTTGTTTGCACATCCAAATATTCTTCCTCATTATTTTTAGAAAGCCTGAGGGCATTTACTTTGTTCCGGTAAAGAGTTTGATGAGATGGAAATATGTGTTTTGATATTATACTATGTCACTAATATATTAGACTTGGAAATTTCCAACTCAGGTTATATAAGGCTCTCATACCACATTCAGCAATTATCAGGATTATTTGCAGCAACTTTGTGGTACATACAGCTTCAATTATTACCTCATCTTTCTTTCTGCATTATACAGGTTTTGCCTTTTTCTCCCCCATGCTGTTCAGTTTTAGTAATGCTTTGCTTCTGTTGGGCTCACCATGGGTAACTTGAAAGTGCTGTGTTAACAATTAGCTCTTTTGGCATATTTTCATTGAGGTGATTTTATTGAAGTGTCTGTTATGTGAAATTGAATGCTGTGCTAGCTGTTGAAGTAGAACTAAATTAAAAAAATGCACTAGATCCAGAAATGAAAACTTACAATGCTATGATTAAGGGATCAGAGAGAGAGAAAATTGGCTATTGTTGAAAACACTTGAAATATCTTTTTTATGTATGCTGATGGGTAAGCTCAGTGCTCGTATCATATCTCAGTGCTACTGGTGCTCCTCAAAATGGGCGTTTCAACAACCTCAGCAAGATGTGAGACTGTCATTTGCAAGATGAACTATTTCATGTGATACTTTTTTATGTGGCCTCAGAGTTGCTGCAAAACTCTTCAACAGTTCCTGGAAACCTCTTTTAACTAGTCAAGCACCACTCTGGATTTAAAATAATGTATAGAAGGCAAACATTAAGGACTTTCATTCCCTTCAGGACTGTTGTTTTTTGAGAGTGACTTTTGAGGTGTAAGCTTAACTGTTAATTTCTGAACAGCAGTACAATTTTTAATCCACCTTGCAAGCCTGTAGGGAAAGGGACTGTGATTTTAGTTTGTCTCTGCTGTGCCTGGAAGAGTTCTTGATCCAAGGTAAGCGTGGTAAACTTTACCTATTGAGAAGGTATAGAGAGATGGAGAAAGAAACTTTACCTCTTTTCTTGCTGTGATCTTTGGTGTGTAGATTTTTTAGAAGTGGAAAGTGTAAAAGTAAGTTGGATGACGAGGACTTTGTAGGAGAGGAGTTCTATTGTTGGTCTTCATTTGTCATAGGATAGTGTAGGAGATAAGCAGGAATAATACTGTGTGCAATATGTGGAGCAAGGAAAAATTTTTCCAACTTGTGTAGTCATTTAGACAAATTATATATTCTGTGAAGACTGTGATGTTGTAGTTCTTTGATTTTATTTTTTTAAAGAAGAATAAATTCTCTGAGGTCAGTTTTTAAGTTGCAAATGTCATACAACTCCATTCCTTTCGCCCATGAAGTTCTGATAGATCTCATATCATGTGTGGGTTTTTTGGCAGACGCTTTGTTTATACTTTTAGAAATAACAAAAAAAGCAACTCTGCATGATGCTAAAATTGGACTTCCTTATGCACTGTTCTTTTCCTGCTGCTGCTGGAAAGAGATTTTTTGTTTGTAGTATGAACTGTACTTCACCTTGAAAAGGAAATGAGTTTTGCTATTTCCATACCCTCCTGCTTCATGTAAACTGCAGCTTTTGTGACTCTGCCATTAGAAGCTCTGTCTTAAATTAAAAAAAAATAAAAAATAATAGATTTTTGTTTATATTCTTTTGCCATAGAAAATAATTAGGGAACTTTTAATTAAATGTCACATAATCTACATTTTTGGGTTCAATTTCCATCCATTCCCATCTCTGTGGTGTTTTATGTTGGCTGCTCTCTGAACAGCTGTATCCTACCATCCAGGCACTTGGAAAGCTAAAACATCTTGTCTGATAGGTTGTCAGAATTATAAATGCATAGTTTTCAACTTGATCCTAAAGTTGATGTGTAACTGAAAATAGGAGAGAGACAAGGGAAAGTATGGGAATAGGACAAAATTCTAGTGATTTCTAATGTGCACACACATTAGGAATTTCAGGTTGTCTTGTCTTCATAAATTTATCTTCAAGTTTAGATTTAAGTAATGTTTTCTCCAGGGATTACTGATGAAAACTCAGATGAACTATATGTAAAATGACAGGAAAACCAAAATTCAATTTTTAGTTTGGGCAAACTGATGATAGTATGATATGAATAATGCTGAGTGTTCCCTTAGATAATGCTCTAGGGTTTGTGAACATTTCCTTGTTGTTGCTCCTGTAGCATGTTGGTCTTTCTGTGAGAACAAGCAGCTAAATTGGAACAGGCTGTCCCATCCCTGGAAGTGTTCAAGGCCAGGTTTGACAGGGCTTGGAGCAACCTGGGGTAGTGGAAGGTGTCCCTGCCCATGGCAGGGGGTTGGAAATGGATTATCTTCAATGTCCCTTGCAACCCAAACAGTTCAGTGATTCTGTGATTCTGTCATGTTCAGCACCCTGTGTCTTTAAGAAGAGACGGAGCATGGCACTCAGTGCTCTAGTCCAGTTGACAAGGTGGTGATCAGTTAAAGATTGGACTTGATGATATTGGAGGTCTTTTTCAACCTCCTTGAATCTGTGAGTGCATAGCACCTGTCTGAGAAGTGGATCAACGTGGTGGACAAATATGCTAATTTCTGAGCATTTTCAGCTTTGAAGACTAAACCAGATTTTTTTTTCATATGTCTTGTTATAAGAAAATAATTCTGTTGTGTGTACTAGGAAACAGCTGGAATTTGTTGGATGTATTGCTTCCATATAGATTTTTGTCTGGAATAATGATCCTCTAGCACATACGTGCTGAACTTGAAATCAGAAGCCTGAGATGCTTGTGAACATTCCTGCTTTATCTCTTGTCTGTTGTGTATTGGTGACATGAAGATGATGAAGATCCACTTTTTCATAATGACTCTTGACTCTTACCAAACTGCAACAATGACTAGATAAGGGGCCTATGTTGTGCTTATAGGCTGAAAATCTGGTAACAGCTGCCATAGTAAAAAAATGCATTTGCTTTAGTGGAGTTCCCATATGTTCCTGTTGATTCTGGAATAATAGCATTTATCCTTTAAAAGATAACTTAAATATAGCCAGAGACTTTGACAAAGATTTATTGGTTGTTATTGTTCTGATTATTGCTAGTCTACGTTTATTAACAGTTCTGAATATATTTCATGTACTTGTCAGAGTAGTTCTTCTTTTGTGATTATTAAACCAAGTAACTATTATCAAAGAAGCTAAAGCTGAATAGTGGTAGCTTTCTGGTATGTGGTTTTCCATGCTGCAAGAAAAATAATTGAAAGAAAAATTTTTTTAAATTTTTATCAAGGTATTTTAAAATTGATGGTAAGAAGAGGTTATCTGCTCTGTTTGTAATATTGCACTTGAATTTTGCGTGATTTGATGCAGACTTGTTTCAAATCATTGTCCCAAATTTAAGTTTGCTTCAGTAGCTTGGCCTTTATTAGTGTGCAGGTTATAATCTATATCACAACTTTGATCTGCCCGAACAAACTTGGGTTTACAAAGGACATGTTGGTCAGGTGAGTAGCACTAAATACTGCTGCTGCAGTTGGCTTTCCAGAAACCAAAGTGTGAAAACTCGGGAAGAAATAATTCTTCAGCTTTTGGAAAACTACTTGCCTTTAAGGGCTGTGTAAACTTTTGCAGTAAAACAGTGAAATCGTTTCTTGAAAGAAAGGTACAAATGCATTTGCTTTTCTCCTTCCTTATGTACTGATATATCACCAGTGCAGGGTCTAGAGCAGGACTGATTTGCTTTAGCTTTCTGTGCTTTTATTTTGGCTTGGCTACTTTTTAACAGTAGGTAAACAAAATATGGCATAGTGATTCACATGCTGTAAATACAAAGGATTTATAAAGGCAGAGCACATGGTGATGAAGTGGAAAAAGAATGTAAAGAACGCACTAAACTTTTGGACTGTATTTTTATTCCAGAAACATTATAATTCACTCTTTGTCACCAATCCATTAGCATTTTCTTTTTCATCTACATTGACGTGGGAGACAAATGTCCCCTGTTAATTCTTGTTAAAACAAAATTGTTTTTCAGTAAAAGACTGAAAATAAGACTTAGGCTGAGATCATAATTTTAAATCTTGGCTTCTTTTTGAAGAACGTGTATAATGCCAGCTCCCATCAACAAGTCTTAAAAGAATCAATTCCATCTATTATGCAATAAGGTGATGTTAATTTGGCCCCTAATGCACTAAACTAACAGGGATTAAAAAACAGAGTCAATGTCCTCATTCCCTTGATGTGATCTCAATTAAATACACTTTTCTCCATGAGGGAAGTTGAAGAGTAAATTATTGCTTCGACAGTAAAAGAAAATGAGCTTCCCAATCCAAAGGGAGCATTTTCCTATTTACTGCTAATGCGTTGTATTGGAATATGTGGGTGATGAGGGAAGCAGGGGGATGCCTGGTGTGCAAACCCTGCCCAAACAGGAAAAAATACCTGCTTTTGTGGGATATGAGGGAGAATGTACTGCAGCCTTTTTAAATGAGATCCTGATAAGTCATGCTGAAATGACTGGCTAAAATTAATCTAGAGAAATCAGTGGGAACTTTAATTAATGCTGTAACTGTGCATTGTTAGAATTTCTTTTGGGTCAGGGTAGTGGTAATGTTACACTGACCTAAACTGTTACTGGCACTGTTTGCCAATTCATTCCACCTTTCTTCTTCAGTAAATGAGTTGGTGTTTTCCCATAATAAATTGGTGTAAAGTGCTCTGTAAGATAAGTTTTAATTAAATTCTTGTCTAGAAAGTGAGCATGTGATTTATTATGAAAAAAAAAAAATGAATGTAATCACTCTTGGAAATGCAGATGCTGCTGTTCACTGTCATTTTCAGTGCACTTTTAAAACCTTCTCAGTTATGCAAATGCATTTCGTGTTTTCTTGTGCATTCCTAAGGAGAATTCAGGAGTTTGGAAACTAACACGGTGTTGTATTTGTATCATAAATAAGATCTGGTCTTTCAGAATGATCAGTACCTTCATGTTCATTTGTCTGGGGAGGCAGCAGAATCTGTGGTTCTTAAAGAGCTGCTCAGAAGGGTGACATTCTGTCATAGATTCACTGTATTGTAAAAGCAGCCTGTGAATCCGTAACAGGCTAAATAATTAATACCTATTGTAATATGCATGTTATTATAATATTATTCAGCCATCAATGGATCTTAATACATAGAGAAAAGTTTTGATGAGCAGCAAGTTTTCTCCATTGTGTTTTCAGGATTAAATCCTCAGATTCTTACGTAGGCACAGTTCTTGAATTGAGCACTTTGCATGTGCATCCTTACTGGCAGGTCTCTGGCATGATATTTTGTTTTTCATCTCAAGTAGTGCAGCTTAATAGATGATCCAGGTATTTTCAGTCAGCAAAGATTATTTATTTTCATTTAATTTCAAACCAAAAGGAGACTTTGTAGGAATCAGGAAGATAAGAACATTTTGATGCTTTGATTTAAGGGTGCGGAGGTCTGAAACATGTAACTACATCAGAATATAATTTAAATACTTACTGTTTAATAGCTAAAAATTTCAGATTGTAAGGCTCAGGGTCATGAGCAAGATGTTCTGTAAGTGTGATGATTTTTATAGTATAAGAAATTTGTCGTGTCATACCATTTCTTGCCAAAAGTGAGGTTTTTGAGATGGATTATTTGGCTAGTTATGATATTAGGATTGAAACTTGGGCAATTTTTATTTTAAGGATGTGATTTGCAGTACTGTACTAAAGTTACAATTTTGCATGACAAAACTAAAATGGATTTTTATAAACCCACTCAAATTTTGAGGCCATTAAATGTCATTGGGTCTCTGTGATGATGTGATTGTACTTTCAGCCCGAAATGGGCATGTCGAATAGGAGCAATGGGAAAAGAGATTCTGCAGTGAAATTACTGTAGCTACATGCCCCAGGTCTCTGACTCTGCACTACTTAAGTTCCTGCTAGAATTTGATATTTTTTCTTACTGTTCTTCTTCTGTGTTAGACTTTGCAATGATGTGTAAGTTACTGGAACAAATATTTGTCCTGTGTATGTTGTGTGGGACAGTTTGGTCCTGTAGCAAATCCATTTCAAAATGGGGAATACAGAGACCCAAGTTGTATCTTCACATCTTCTGCTAATGTGCTGCTGCTTTTGGGTTTCTTGTTTCATCTCTGTCAGTTCTCATTTTTGATTTCTTAATGTAGAGTGTTTGTATTAATTGTACCCAATGCCTGGAGCCACTGTGAAACATAAAAATAGCTGAAAGTTAATCTGCACAAGAGTTCTTTCAGGGTTTGAAAGCCATAACTCTAGTGTTATATACAAAAATGGTTTCTTGTTGATACTTTGAACTGTGCTTTCACATGTGTTGCAGCCCTGGTCGTCAGCACCGCATCCGCTGGCTTTGCCATGGCCCCGGTCCCTTTTGAGCTCACCTGCTTCCTGCTTGCCTCCCTTGGAACTGGCCTGGCATCCTGTGCTGCCAACTCCATCAATCAGGTCAGTCCAGCTCTTCATCTGTACAGCAAACTGGTGTTGTCCTGATGGCCTGGAGTGCCATGCCTTCAGCTGCTGCCTGAGCTCTGAGCTGCTAAAACTGACACCACGAAAGTAATGTATGCCTGAGAATTTAAGTGGAGTTGCTAGGCACACTGTATTTATATAGAATGGAGTTGATGAGGTTTTAAGCCTCCCAATAATAATGTTTATCTTGGTAACACCCAAGCCTGGGTCCCTGGAAATGACAGCAGGAACTGGGTAATTGGAGTGTAAGAATAGCCAGTGGGGCTCCAGCCTTATGGGCTGGATTCTTTGGTTGTGTTATTGTATGACCTTGTTGGATCTATCTTAAGAGTGTCTCAGATCCACTGTAACATCTTAAAATATCTGTAGTGGGACATCAGTGGGATTTTGTCTAGGCTGGGATTATGGTCATCTGCATATCTGCAGAATGTACTGAGAACCTCTATGATATGGAGGTTGTTTCCTGCCAGAGATGTTCCAGGTGCCTGAACTTGAGCTTCCCTGCATGTGTCAACATGCCTGTGGAGCTTGATGCTAATCTTGGCTCTCCTGCACTCAGTTGTTAAGTACAGTGGCTTGGCTTTTGGGCTCTCCCTACCTCCCAAAGGAAAACCTAACTAGTAGGTAATAACACTTGTAGATGCTGAATGGAGTTTCAAAGTGCAGTAGCCATGGTCACTTTCAGTTGTAAATGTGGCCTGGAAAAAGAAGGAGCAGCCCCAGTGCCACATTTGACAGCACTTTATGGTTTCAGCAATCACTTGTGAGTCCTGGGATTCCAATAGTGGAGGTTTCCTATGATCCACACCCTGGAGTCAACTTGGTTGAGTTGGGCTCTTTGATGTTTACACCTTGTAACACCTCAGTTGTAGGTACGTGATGTGTTTTTCGGGGTTACACGCATTTTTCTCAGCCTAAAGTCAGTCTTATTTACTGTTTTAGTGTTTATTTCACTGAGCTTAAAACTGGGCAGGCAGCTCTGTTTCCTCTGCAAAATGGGAAGGATGATGCATGATTTTTAATTGCTTGGAAATGTTTAGGTAGCCTGCCTAACTTGGAAACACACAGCCTTGAAAAATAATTTTAAATAAGTCACGCTATTTTCCGAAGAATACATTTAGTTATCATATACATATTTTTTACACAAAGGCTGAGTAGAAAGGCTGTCATAACTAAGGTGAAGTTTTGCTGGGTTTTGATATAATTTGAAATGCACTTTTTTCTTCCCTTTTTTCCATTACTACCTTTTTAATATTAAAAATTAAATTTATGGGTTATCTTTTGAAATATTTATTGTCATATGTACCTCCACTTTTGATGTAGATACTACTGGACTAAGATAATTAATGATTGCTTATTTAGAGACTCCTGTGCAACTTGTCTTGAGATTTTGCTAGATCTTCTGAGAGGTGACATTCACACACAAATAACTGGTTTTCTTTGTCTTCAGCTTCCATGTATTGCTCATTCTATTTTGTTCCTTTAAAAAGAGTTTAAAAAGTAGGCACTTTTTAAACTCTTGGAAGCCAGCTTTTAAACTCTTTAATTACTTAGGAGTCATTCTGTGCTGTAATTTGGAATTGGACACTTGGGATAGGAAAGGGGAGTTAGGAGGAGTGCAGGAACTTTGTGCTGGGGCTTGTAATTCACTCTTCACTCACTGCAAGTTACTCCAGCCTGATGGTGTGTCAAACTGTCTTCAGAATTTCAACTGAATACTTTAAATTTTTACACTCGCTCATGTTGAGCCACTTGCCTGTGTAGAGAGACCTTAAAAGGCAGATTACTCCTACCATAAAAAATAAAGGAGCAGAGTTGGTAAGGAAGGAAAAGAAAAGAGCTCTGGTTGGTGCAGAGATCTGTTGTTTATCAATGGATCCTTTCAGTCAATGAGTGTCCTTTTCCCAGTGTTACTGTCTGAATTGACTGGGAATTTAATTTTCCATAAATACTTAAAGCTTGGATAATCCATCTTGACCATTGGGAAGGAGCACATTTGACTTGGAACTTCCTTTATTGCTACTTTTCTCTGTCCATTGCTCCCCATATGCATCTACTTCTCTGGCAGCTCATGACTCATTTTTCCCCTGTTGCTCCTTGCTATCCCTTAAAGACATTTTTATATGATGACTGTCTTTCTGCTTCCCATATTGCTATAAATCTGTACATCTTTAAGGGCAACTCATCTTTCCCACTCCTCATTTCCCTGATAAATCTATGTGTACAATTTACAGCCCCCCTACATGTCATGGGAAGGTGAAGTGTGAATTCTGTAAGATTCTTCCGTATGATTTAGGACAGGATGTGAGGAGCCTGGTCCTGTGAAAATGTAATAAAGATTCTGTAAAATTCATGGAAGTATTGATAGAAACTTGTAACTGGTCATGTTCTGAGGTTTGAGGGGTTTTTCTGTCCTTTTTTTTTTTTTTTTTTTTCCTTCTCTCAACTACTTGATTTCAGCAATCTCATAGGAGCTGAGATGGTTTTACCCACAGTGTAATTAAATTGAATTAAACTGAATTAACTATTTAAGTTGACTTAAGTCCTGGGGCAGGAGCCAGGCTTGTCCTAAGTTGTACACAGACACCAAAACATTGTATTTTATTTCTTTATAAAGTTGGCCTAAAGCAATCTTCTTTTCAGATGGTTGTATGTCATACTTTAAACTTTTTTTTTCCTGGCTGCAAGAACCAGAAAGTTTCAAAAATGTGCTTTAATGGAGATTGTCATTGTGCTTTCACTGTTTCTAACGAGAAAGCAATAAAAAAACACCTGGTTCAAATTGATGACTTTGTATTTTTTCATTGTTTATAGAAATACAGTCTGGATGGGTATGTGTTTAGAAAAAAGTTTCACAATGCACAAATTCTAAATTCTAGCAGTGCTTTCCAAGGCAAATAGAACTCACTTTGATGGTGATTCTGTGACGTTGGACAATGATTTCTAAGGAACTTGTGACTTAACTGTTCTGTGACTTGAGAGTGAAAAAGTCATATTGGAAAATACAGACAAAAAATACAAAAGGGATATGTGGTGCCTGCAGTATGGCAAGGTCATTCTAGAAACATTTGTTTAGAAAGTGTCAAGAAAAGTATCTTGGAAGAATTTTTAGAGACAAAAGTTTTAGAGAAACAGACTTGGGCTGGTGGAAAATGTTACAAATTCTGGGGATCTGGATAAATATCAGAGGTCCTTGGGTTTTCCTGTGGAATGTGTTGGGTCTGTGGGCTGTGAGAGAGGAAACTCCTACTACGGGAAGGTGCCAGAGAACAGATAGTGTTTTATTTCTCTTGTCCTCCACCAGCGTTTCTGCCTCTGCCTCACTCCTTCCTATCACAATACTTCACAGAGTTGTACCTCACACTTAATCCAGCATTGCAGTGGCTCCCAGAGCCCTGGTTCTCTTCCACTTCACTTAACACCATGTTATATCCTCCGGCCCTTCGGAATTGTACTATAACATGTCACCACTCCTCAGTCCCACCTGCTAAAACAGCTTTTGGCTTTTTTCCCCCTCTTTCTAACAGCATTCTTTCTTTTTTCCATCATTGAAGTAACTTAAAATTATTTTGGACAGGTGTTCTTTATTGGTATTCTGTCTTTTGAAAAAAACATTATTTTACAGTGGGTTTTGAAGAAAAAAAATAAATCTCTTAATGCATTCACAAAGGACTGGATTAAGACACAGTGTGTCTGTAACATTACTAAGATAGCCAAAACCTCCAGAAATATCTCATAAGAAGGGATCAGTCTTGTTAGTTGCAGTTATGGTAAGGAAATGGGAACATATTTTGCGGTTTTGTCTTGTAAACACTGCATATTAATCTTGAATCAAACAAGTAAATGCTTTAGTGTTATTCCTTACAAGTTACAAATAAATTAAGTAAACCCTTGGTTTTTTCATTAGTGAAGGCTAGTTTCCTAACTTCTTTTTTTCCCATACTCCAGGTTCTCTATAGAAAAGGAGTGGGAGAAAATTATATTAAGTTAGTTAATAATTTTTTGCTTTTTCATAGCTCTGTTTTTTGATTATTTTTGAAAGCTCACTCAATCTTCAAGGAGTGGAGGCTTACATTTATATTAGAGAGAAAACATCTAATTTTTGAGATTTCGAAGATAGTTACCTCTGATTTATGGAGAAGGAGATAAAACCAGAAGAGATGTTTACAACACAATACATGGCATTAAAATGTTAGAGGAATCACATGCACATATTATATGTCGAGTACATTCTTCTGTAACTGCAGCATGGTTAAAAAAGTGGGAGAGAACTATAAAGATGAAAGCAGGATGTTTAAAGTGGTTTGAATTTAGTAACTGAGAGATTAAATTATGTGCTTGGGTTTGACTGATGGTACCCTGACAAGGAAGTACGCTGGGCCAAATGTCTTAGCTGAAGTTAGAGAGCTGAAAATGAGGAATACCGTAAATATGTTAAGCAGGATGAGAGAACAAATGTAAGTTAATATTTCTGTCCCTTGAGGGTCTAATCTGATGACTGTCTTTTGCTCTTAAAGTCTCATCTTCTCCTGACAGCGGTGATTCCTTAGAAGTGTAACTGTAAGGAGTGGGAGGGATGGGTTATTGTTAAAATAATGGTCTGAAATACAGGGTTTGAGTTCAGTTACCAGCCCAGAGAACCTGCATGTGATCTTTGGTGTAAGACAAACTATGAAGGTTATTTGGATACTGCATGAGGTTGAATAAAGTAAAAATAGAGAAGCCTTTCCTCCTGTTGTCAGTCTACTTACTGGATTATCCTCATTGAAAAAAGTCTGGTCTTTTATCTGGTCTAAATCTATTGTCTTTTGAGTTTTGAAACTATCGCCCCTTGTCCTGTCACAGCAGGCCTTGCTAAAATGTCTGTCTTCATTTTACAGGTCTTCTTTAAATATTGAAAAACTTAAATTAGCCTTCTCCAGGTGAGTGCCTCCACCTTTCCCAGCCTGTCTCCATAGCACAAGTGCTCCAGCCCTTGGTGCATCGCCATGGCCTCCTCTGGGCTCACTCAGGAGCTCCACATCCTTCTGTACTGGAACCCCAGAGCTGGAGACAGCTTGGCAGGTGGTATCTCACCTGAGCAGAGCAGAAGGGCAGAATCCCCCCCTTGACCTGCTGGGAAAAAAAAAAAAAAAAAAATTAAGAATTTTGTTACAGGGAAAAATCCCACCACCCCAATGATTAAAGTAATACACAGAAAGTGGTGGCTAGTGATAAATGCCTAGGCTATTGATGAAATGGAAAATTAAAATAGCATGATTCTGGTAGTCCCTCTGTCCCCTTTCTCTTAAATCCCAGTAAAGAAATTCAACACAAAGGAGAACAGCAATAGTTCTGTACCCCAAATCTAATCTAGCTGTGTTTTTGGTGTTATCTCCATACCAAACTTCTCCTACCAAAGAAATATTTTATTGAATGTCCATGGGGTGGGAACTTTCTATTCTGATGCTAATGTTATTAATAGGCGCTACTCCAAGTTGGAGGAGCTGACCTCTATCAGATCATGCAGCCCACTTCCACTCAGTACTGGAGGTTTTTGCTAAGTAAACTCCTCAAAGTTCTTTCTTGCCCACTTTTGAGATCTCTGAAATTTTGTTTTGCTCCTTTCCCTCACAGATAACTGCACTGTCATGTTGGAATGAGAGAACTCATTTCAAATGCCAATGAGGTTTGCTCCATACAGTGTATGTAAAAATGATATAGTTGAATGATTGAAGTGATTTAGAAATAGTTTAAAATTACTTTCCAAGGTTTTGGCTTTGCAGATCAGAATAATTCATGCCCAGCTAATAGCACTTTTCCCCTCCTACCTCTGGAATGATCCTACTGGCAGGTGCTTTCCCTTTTCCTGGGAATAGCAAGTGTCAATCAGCTCAGTCAGGCCACACTTCCATTTGCTTATTTGGGTCACACCTGATGTATCTCTGTCTCTCTCTGAAGTCCCTTTGTTTTGACTGAACTGATCGCCTTCAGCAGCTGCCTGGTCTTTCATCTGCCCCCCACCCCATTCCTGCCAGTGATCAAACAACTGGCAGGAGGGGCTACATTTGACCCACAACTGAAGCTTGATAAAGGGCCTCAGAAAAATAATAACAAATTAATGCATATCATTGTTGAAATAAATTCTCTTTGCTTACATGCGTATTGTGCGAGTATGGTAGGCAGAGTCGTAAACTGAATGGATTCACATAACCCTTAGGACTTATACCCCAGTCACCACTGTGATGTTCAGCAAAGACAATGAAAATGCGTATAATGACACCTTTGTTACTACTTTCCTGCCCTCTGTGGCTTTCACTATTAGCATAAAGCTTCAGATTTTAGGGGAGTTAGAGTTAAAATGTTTTGATTTGATTCTTACTCTTGTGTTGCATCTCATGTATATTAAAATCCAACAATGACATAACTGGTGGATAAAAAATGAATTTAATGTTGTGCCCCCCTTTTATGGATCATCCTGCTTCCTGATTTGATAAACACAGTTTTCTGCAGATGCACAAAGTAAACTTGTGCCATTATTAACAGGGCAGACTTGCTTTCTCTCCCTGGTTGCATTGTTGATGAGCAGCTGATCTCCTAAACAAACACCAGCAAGGTGGGAGGGTGGTAAAGGGGAATTTTTAGAAATGTCAGTGTGGAGACTGCAGTCCCCTTTGTCCTGCTGGAACAGAGCAAGGGAAACAGCCTTGTGGTCCTCTGTTTTCTTTCCATCTGAAACTAACTGTTCATCTGCACAGGCACTGGTGATAGACATGGGCTGGGAGTGAACAGATTCCTGTTATTATGCAGTACCAAAGTGATGGACAGGAGCTTTCGGGTGTCAACTTCAGAAGCCCCTTAACTTCTTTGCATACAGAGATCCTTGAGACAATGCATTTGGATGCATCAGGAAGTTTTGTCTCATCAGAACCACACTCACAGGTTCTGTGGAAATACTGGATGCGAGCAAGGTAGGGAGTAAAAAAGAAGTAATTTACCAAGTGATGAATTGTCAGGAATACTTCAATGATGTGGGGTTCCCTTTAGATCCAATGCCAGATTTCCCCTGGAACCCCTGATCACGGGCAGAACAAAGGAATTTCAAAGTGTTGAAATGAGGGAATGTGAAGAGAGGACTAGACAAAAGGGAAAACCAAATACTTAATAAGATTTATCTGGCCTTTTGATCCATAGGGGTATTGCCTTTCTAAGCTCAGAAGAGTGAAAATAATTATTGTTTTTGCCAGCCTTTAAGTACATGTTTTGATATTTCCAAATAGCTGAGAATTCCTTCAGCAGTGCAGGTATTAAATACTAACCTTATTAGATAAGTAATGAAATGTCACTTTCATTTTGTAATTTTAATGGTGCCATATTCAACCTGTTTTAGAAACAGCAATACAGGACCTAGTGTCCTGTGCTGTATGAAAAATTGCAACAATGTGGTGAAGTCCAACTCAGAAGGGTTAAGGAAAATTATTTCCTGGTTCCCTGAAATAGCCTACTGATAACATTTCCTTGGGAGTAGCTCATTGGAACACAAATCCAGAGAATTCTTTCAGTCCCTTTCCTTTTGATTTATTTTAGGGTTCTCTTCAAATTTCCATTGTTAAAAAATACTACATAAATGCCATGAGTTCAGATTCTTTGTCATCTTAGCATTGGAAAGGATTTGCAGTAAAACTTAGTGAAAGTTCCCTTGCTTTAGTTTTCCATGACTGTTGTCTCTGTTAAGATAAAGTTTCATTCTTCTTTGACTTTTAACTTTGTTCCACACTCTGGTTGTCAACTTCCTGTGAAGAGTTGACCTGACTAGGGGAGAGATGATCGAACTTTGCTTCAGGCCTGGACTGGAGCAAGCACTCAAATGTTCTTATTTGTACGGGCTGCAAGAGTTCCAGTTACCTTGTGCAGCTTTTGACTTATTTTTTCCAAAGCTGCAAGGCTTTACAGGAAGGTGTTGGTTTCTCTGACCTGATCTGCCATGGCCTGGGACAGGCAGGTGTCCCAAGGGAATCATTCCTTTCTCTGCTGTAGCTTGTAATAGAGAGAAGGAAGACAGGATATCTCTAGGATATGAGAAAAGGGAGAGGGAGGGTCTTGGCACACCTTCTCCTGGGAAAGAGTTAAAGAGCAAGGGGCAGTTGCTGGGACTGCTGGAACTGTGAGGTTAAAGAAATGAAACTCTTGTTTTCTAAGGATGTTTCATGTGAAGAAAATCAAAGTGACCATTTCAGTTTTCTGTAGGGGTCTGGTATATACATGGGTAAATGTCTCGGTAGCCTATGCAGTAATTACAGAATCACAGATTCATAGAATATCCTGAATTGGAAGGCACTTATCAGGATCATGGAGTCGTATATAGGTATGTTGGTTTCGCACAGCCTGGTTTTTGGTAGCTGGGGGGCCACAGAGGTGGCTTCAGTGAGAAGCTGCTGGAAGCTTCTACTGTGTCTGGCAGAGCCAATCCCTGATGGCTCTCAAGATGCCATGCTGCTGGCCAAGGCTGAGCCAATTAGGTATGGCGATAACTCCTCTGTGATAACATATTTGAGAAGAAAATCAAAACAAAGTAGGGCACAGATTTTTTTCTAACCAGAGAAGAGGAGGAGGAAGAGGAGGTGAGACCATGTGAGGGAAACAACATGGAGACACCAGGGTCAGTGGAGAAGGAGGGGGAGGAGGTGCTTTAGGCACTGGAGCTGAGATTCCTCTGCAGGGCATGCTGAAGACCATGGTAAAGCAGCTGTGCCCCTGGAGCCCATGGGGATCCATGGGGGATGCAGAGATCCACCCACAGCCCGTGGGGGAGGTGCCCTTGCTGGAGCATGTGGATGCTTGGAGAAGGCTGTGATCCAGTGGAAGACCCAGTGGAGAGGGGCCCCTGTTTCCAGGCTGGAGCAGCCTGCCCTTGGAGCACTGCACCCTGTGGAAGAGTGACCCACTCTGCAGCAGCTGTGGGACAGCTGTTGCCCATGGGGAAATTAATGTTGCAGCAGGTGTGTTAGGACTGCTGTTTGTGAGATTGGACCCACACTGGAGAAGTTCACGGGGAACTGTCTCTCCTGGGAGGGAAGACATGGCCTCACAGGGGAAGGACTCCTATCCCTGAGCAGCTGAAGAACTCGGGTGACCAAACTTTCCATGCCCTGTCTCCCTGTGCTGTCAGTGGGAAGGTGGGAGGAGTTAGGGGACAAAAAGGTGTTTTTAAGGGCTTATTTTACTTCTCATTATCCTCCTCTGACTTTGTTAGTAATAAATTAATTTTATAAATCTTAAGTTGAACCTGTTTTGCCCTTTGCCCTTCATTACATTTGTCTTTCCTCTACCCAGCTGTGGCAGGGGAGGGTGAGTGATTGACTCTTGTGGTTGCCTGGTGATTGGTCAGTGTCAAACTGCAACAACAGGACGCCTTAACAGTCCCATCACCTGAGAGCTTTGTCCAATTCCCCTTGAGCTCTGGCAGCCTTGAGGCTGTGACTATTCTCTGGGGAATCTGTTCAGTGCCTGACCACCCTTTGGAAGAAATACGTTTTCCAAATATCTAACCTAAACTTCCCCTGATTGAGAAAGTGTGACGACACTAGTATAAGGTACTTAATTATTTAAATTCTTCTTTCTTTTGTCACATTGATCCTTTTTTATCTTTGTATGAAATTGCACTGTACTTTAGCACAGATATCACAGTGTTATAATTATTTTGATTTTTCTTTCAAACTCCATAAATAGTTTATTGGAAAAGCCCTTCTAGGGTTGTCAGGGTGGCAGGTCATGGAGAGCCTGCTAAGGTGCTCTCTGACAGAAGGGATGCACCAGTGGGTGTGTTTCATTCCAGTTTGGAAAACTCCCTGTCATATGCAATACCAGTTGTCTGCTCCTGAACCAGTGCTCATTTAAACATTTTTGAAGGCACTGTAATAGGTCTTTGAAGCAGAGTGTGTGGGTTACAGCAGATACAGGTGACAGAAGCCTTCCCTTCATGACTGTGGTGGTAGCACTGAATTTTCTTATTTATTATCTGAATTTTAGTAGTGTCTTGAGAGTCTGATGGTTTTCCAGCATAAGAAGGTAATGATGTGTCCTGCAGGGTTTGCAGTGTGGGAAGTTATAGTGTGAAAGTATGTGGGTTTGCCTCTAAAAACCAAAGCACTTCTGCAAGTCACACACTTCAGTTTTTCAGGGGAGCATAGAGAGAATATTCAAAACTGAGTTGATTAGTCTGTAAAAGTCAAAGAAGGTAGTTATTGTTGTGAGAGATACAGACTTGAATGGAAACAAGCTGCTTTAAATAGGTAAAAACTCAAGGACCATCCATCTTTCTGGACATGACTTAACTAAACCTTGGAAGTGCTGCAGGAAGTATTAAGGTTTGTCAAAGGTTGTGAATGTTGGTATAGTTACTAACTAGTGCAGCTGAGAGTTGACTGAAAACCAGCACATGTCACATCCTACAAGAAGCAAGAAACTCAGAGAGTTGATTTATGCAGATTAATATTCCTACTCATAGAATGTTTTTAATTTTTTCCCTGTATTGCTGCTCATGGATTGGGTTGAATGTTGCTCTAGGTACTAGCAAGGTATGTTGAATCTTCAATTCATGCTTACGCAGTGCAAGAGCTTTCCAATATGTGATCTATATATAATTTATGGTAGGGGGAGTGCTCATGTCATGTGCAATATCCATGTTGCCAAATCTTGGGGCATTTATCAGTTGTCCTAAAAAGTTCTCTTGACCCATAGTTGCTAACAGCTGGATATATTTGGAGCTCCACATTTTCTTGGGTTTTGATGGGAAACAGCCATCCAAATTGTACAAAAAAGTACAGTAGTATCCCTGGTGGGATTATAACACTAGTATGATTTGAAAGCTGAAGTAAAACATTTTTAGAAAAAATTTATTTGTAGTGTTCAATAGCCATTTGCCACTAAGTGACTTTTTAAGAAGATTCTAAGCATAAGCTGTTTAATGAACAAGTAAACCACAGCTCTGAGCAGTAATCCATTTCTTCTGGCTTTTACAAGATCTGTATGGAAACTGAAGGAGGAGGTTAGTTTTCAATACCAAAATCATTAGGTACATCATCCAGATTAAAAAACAGAAGGCATGTTGGAAGTGTCATTAAACTAGGACAAGAAATAAAATGGGACACGTGGATGGAGATGTAAGACGGCAGCTTAATAGTATAAGCTTTGACTTTAAACCAGATGCGTGCAAACCTCGGAGGTTTGGTATTCTCAGGTCACTAAAGGCTAACTCTGCCTCGATCTGTATAGATTATGTAAATTTTTGAAGTAAACCAGACTTCTAGAAGATGAAAATCTCTCCCTCTAATTCTCCTTTTAAGACTTCTTATTGCAGTCAAGATTTATGTTGGTGCTCCCAACAGAGACATGACAATCCATTGTAACTTCAGCTAGTACTATAAAGATGCTGGCATTTGAGAGCAGGCTGGATAGTTCAGCCTCAAACTTATTTTTATGTTCTGAAATGAGATACTTTTAAAAATAATAACCTTTTACAAGCTACTTAAAGACTTGGAATGCCTTGTTTTTTTTAAAGGGCATTAAAACCAAAATATTATCTTTGAAGGGCATCCATTATAAAAATGTTTATCTGAAAGGCAGCAAGGGAGGAGAATTGGGAATACAAAATAAAGTTACAGTGAAGGGAGGTCTCTGCTGTGTTTCTCTTGTTGCTTGTGCTGGTTACAGCCTGATTCACAATTTTTACCATTATTCTTAGCCTCTTCCTGGCAGTGGGAGTGTGCAGCAGAGCCCGCCCTGCTTCAGGCAGGCTTCTTCTGCTCAGCTGAGTTTTCATCAATGAGGAAAGTTCCTGTTGGTGTGAAGGTAAGTAGCAGAGCTGTGTCTGGAAGGGACAAGTGGAGAATATCACCTGGCAGTGCTCCAAGTGTTGAGGGAGATGTTGAACTGTGATCTGTGTGTTGAGTTCACATTCTTCATCCCTGATTAAAGTCTTCAGGGCAACGACCACGCCTGGTGAAAATCATTCATGCCTCCTCTGTAAAATGATGGTTGACTTCAGCTCCCTACTGATCTGAATGTTTCTAAAGTTTCTTTTGAAGTGGGGCCAAGAGGTGATGCAGAGGCTTATGAGCAGTGCAAGTTTTGTAGGGAGACTTCAAGAATTTTATTAGAATTACTGCTAGAGTCAGAGAAACTGGATAACCTATAAAGCACAAACTTTATTCAAGTCGTCATACAAATGTGATTCCATAGCTCTGGTCATATCTGGGATTAACTTAGAGTAGAGTTAGAGTACAGTTGTTTCTGTGCCAGGATTGTGTAAGAAAAAATCAGTAGTACTATTACAATGTCATAATTAGTTTCCAGGTAGCATTAAGTAGTTGACAGTGAGGCGGAGTGTCATGAAGGGCTGTAAAAATACAACTGGCTGGGAGAAGATGTTTAGGAGATGGTTATTTAGTGTCATTTGAAAACAAGAATGAGAACATTTAGGAAAAGGCAAGTTAGAAATGAACAAACGAGTGTGGTTGGGCACTGAACATGCTTCCCAGAGAATGGTCACAGCCCTGAGACTGCCAGAGCTCCAGGAGTGTTTGGACAATGTCTCAGGCACGGAGAGGGATTGTTGGGGTGTTTGTGCAGGGCCAGGGCTCAATGATTCTTGTGGGACCCTTCAGACTCAGGATATTCTGTAACTGTGATTCTTCAGCCAGTGCAGTTACAGTGCAACTCCTTGCCCTGAGAGGTTTGGATGTCCAAGGTTTTGGTGATGGTGCTCATGTCTAATTTGGTGTCTTTGGGATTTGTTTTGTTTATTTTACAGTTTCAGTTTCGTTACTGGCCATGTGAACTACAGTGAGACATAAAAACTGAACACAAGATCTAGAAAAAAAATCCCAAACAACCAAAAACTGAAACCCCCAACAAATTCCACCCCTAACAAGCTGCTAGTGAAAATTAAAGCTAGTGGACAGCAAATTGCTTTTCTAGCCAAAAGTTCAGCATCCATATTCACTTGACTCTCAAAATCTTTGCTTCTGCGGCTGTCACCACTAACTTTTTGTTAGGTCCGCTTGGAAAGCTGTAGTCTTTCTTTTTAATCTGGATTTTGCTGCAAGTGCTTGGTGACTTTTACTGTTTCTCCTATTACAGGTTGTGCAACTTCTGTGGGGTTTTTTTGCAGTTAAAAAAGAGAGTTCGGAATGGCTGATTTAAAGTATTTTTCCCAAAGAGAGAAATAGAATAAAGAGCCAAGTGCTTAACTGCTTTGAAATTAAACACTTCCAAAGAAACTCCTCAAATAAGTTATCCCATGACCTATTAATTTTATAATTTTGCTGACTTCGGAGATGCAGCTCAAGTGCAGAAGACTTTTTCTTCTGTGTCTTCAGACACTGGAGATATACTGAACACATATCCTTGGATATGTTTTTTTAAATGCCTGTGAATTCTGTGTGAACATTCTTTCAGCAGGCGACAGTCATTGTATTTCAGAAAGTGGCATTAAATGTGATAATGTAGCATAGAGCTTCTCTTTGTGAAATTCCAGTCTTTTTAACATCACCACCTTCAAAGACAATAAAAATTCCAGTCTACATTTATCTATTCCCATGTGAGAGGTTACTGCAGTCTATATTGTATCATTCCATATGAAATTCTTCTGCTTAATAGTCTCATTTATACACAGTTGTCTGAGGTCAGTTTTCCATTTTGCAGTTGTCAAACAGCTGTCAAATTAAGAGACCAGATCCCAAAGTTCATTTACATTTTATGCCATTCTTTGGGTGCCTGTTTCACATCTTAATATAACTAATGATTTATCTACACTTGTTTTTCACAGATGTTCACATCCTCTCTTTCTTCAAGAGCAGCCCTTAAAATAAAACTTGTGTAACATTTCATTTGATGAAGCTTAGTTATACAGCGAAAGGAAGATGGTTATCTTCAATGCAAGCAATAAAAACAGTTTAAATTCTGCCTCGTATTAATGATAATTTGAATTTTGAATTGAGAAACAGAACAATAAAAAGTCTTGAAATGTGCTATTAGAAATTACAGAAGAGTTTCATTCATTTATTGTTGGTTTTGGCTAATAATTAGCCCAGCTGTTGATTCCCTCTTTTAACTTTAGATTTCTTGTTCTTCAGTAGGAAACCAAAATAAAAAGGGCTTTGTTCACAAATCATCTTTGTAGTAAAATGTATTAATTTTTCACCAATATCAAAGGCTATCATGTGAGTGAGAACACAGAGACTAAATTGAATACTCTTTGTGGTTTTGTGGCATCATGATTCTTACATTGGTGAGTTCCAAGCATAAATTTATATGGTGAAGATTTAGGGGTTGTTTTCTTACTTATTTTTATTGGTGTAATGATCAAAGGAGTATCTCTATACATGCCATTGATGTCTTACTACAAAGTACTTAAATAGCCCAAGGTAGCCATCTACTTTATAAAAATTCTTTAAAGACAGGTAGGACCCTTGGGCGTTAAACGTATACTTTTGAGCTTGTTGTGTTGTCAGGGGAGGAAGCCAAGAGAGGTTCTGTCACAGGCTTCATTAGTTCTCCATAGTGCTGAGATTTAAAGGGCTCTTTTAAAATGTTGCCTTAAATTATGGTCACTGGAGGAAGTTTGGGATATGCCAGGCTAGAGAATGTTCCTGTGCCATTTCAGCATCTTTCACTAACGTATTCAAGCAGTGTAACTTGATTAACTCTTTCCAGGTTTGAGGGGAAACATTCTGGTCTACACATATGCATTTGTAGCTGCTTAACATTCTGGAAAGAGATCATTTCGAGGCTGTCGATCCTTCTTTGTGCCAGTTGCCTGAAGATGCTGTGCTTTGCTGAGGAACGGGAAACAATATCCGCGCTGTTTGCTGCATTTCATAGGCAATTACTAGTCTTTTCAGTTGATGGGATCCACATTGGGTTTGTAATAAAACACAAGTCAATGTGAAATTGGATGCAGACAACGAGAGAAGATAAAATCAAGTGAAAATTAATGACAGATGTAAAAGTTGTTGGTAATAATATAGTCATCTTTTTACAATCTTTTTCCAAACTATATTTTTATTACAGCAGATGTCACTTGAAATCTTTGGAGTAAATAATCTCTTTGATTTTGATTATGATCTTCAAGACTGAAAGTAGCTTAATTATGATGGGTTCTGACTTATTTATTAACAGATCTTTACATTTAAGGGCAGTTGTTCTGTACGGCAGGATGCATAGTGTCCCAGTCCGTAAGTCTGTTTTAATGGCTCCAGGTACCACTAGTGTTAACTCCAGAGTCCACAGAACATCTTTGAAGCTGGGGATCTGTCATTGACACAGCTGGGACATGGGGAGTGGCAGGGCTGATTTGCCTAATGTTCACTAAGAAGGATTTGGGAAAGCTTGACTTTTTGGTACTTGTTCAGAGCTGAGAATAAGCAGCACTTCTACAGGTAACTGCAAAAACCCTTCCCCACTTGTTTTAAATTGTAAGCAAGCTTTGTTTTCTTAGTTTCTTACATAAGAAAGACCATCCCAAAGATGGTCAAGCCAAAGGCTGTCTAATGCAAGGATTCTATATTCAGCAGTATTCATGAATGACCCTCTGTCTCAGACCCATTGGGTCTTTTCATTAATCTCTTCCTGGCCCTGTTGCCTGTTGGCAGCACTGGTAGGAAGATGCTGGACTTCAGAGTTCTTAGGAGCTGAGACTTCTTGTCCTCCATGAAGCATAACTAGGCAGCTCCCACCCAGTGCCTGGGTGCCTGCAGGGATAGTGGGAATTCCTGGGGACTGAGGGCCTGGAAAAGACTGGTTGGTGTCTCCAGCTCTTCCCCAGTTCCGCACTGTTGACGTTCCTTCTCTTTTTCATTGTCCCTTGAGCTTACCCTGCAACACTTGTTTAGAGTAGAGATGGAAAAGGGTATTTTTCTTTAGAAGGTGAAATTCCATAACAAAATTGGGTAGTAGATACTTAAGATGTGTACAGACATGAGGGGTTAAGTCTCCAGAAGACTTTCCAGCAGATTTTTTGTCAAGAGACAATGATGGTGTCTGTATCTGTGCAGACTTCCCTCCATGGATTTGTCCAATTCCCCTTTGTAGCACCGGGAGAGGCAATAGCCACTCACTCCAGTTGGTTCTCCATGCCTTTTATGATTTTGTGGACATCTCTTGTATTTTTCCTCTCTTGTCCTTTTCCAGGCTGAGGAAAGCTGCTCGATCTTGGTTCTCCTACACAGAGCTGTTCTGTACCTGTGCTTGTCTTCATTGTTGCTTGGTTTATGATCTTCTCTTTGGGAAAGGTGGACTAAGAGGGTGGAGGCCCAGATACAGGACAGTGCAGGAGGGATTTATATAGTGGTTGTGTATGTGCAGGGCAGCATCCCCTCCTCAACACGCATATCAGTGTGTGTTCATGCACTGTTGAATGCAACTGAGAAGAGCAAATTTGATTAATCAAATCCTTAAGATAATTAAAATGTCATAAGATCTCTTGGGACAGCAGTCAATCACAGCAATCAACAGTCTCTGGTACTGTGCCTCTTGCTTTTGTTTCTCTTTTATTTTTAAAAATAATTCCTGAACAGTGACTGGCTCTTCTATAGACCCATCTATTCCTACCTTCTGGTGTCCTTCTCCAGGAAAAAAGTCAGAGTTGATTGGTTTCTTTTTCACAGGTGACAGAACATTGATATTTATGTCACTGATGGTGGAGACAGGAATGCGACATACACAGACCAAAGTTCATGCAGCAATAACCAACTCTTTATTGAAGCATGCCCTGTTTTATAATGGCTTTGAATTTTCCACGCTTACAGAGATGTTTGGACAAAGGTCTTAACTCCACCCAGTGCACTGGCCAAGAATATAGGTGCATTTGTGGTTCAAAGGGATTGGCTGGGGTCCCCTGGTTTGAGCTTGAATCCAGCCTATCATTTTAAAATCTGAGGACTTGTTTTACTCCTTGTTCTCTAATGAGCTGGGCTGGTTGAGTTGGTATCTGTTATGCCAAATTATCTGTACAGCTATAGACCAGCTATAGCTGTCACAATTTGTACCTACACACCAGTTTCTGCCTCTCAGTTGGTATCTAAGATACTACTAGAATTCTTCACTATCAGCTTCCACCCTTAAAGGTCTGGAATTTCTTATGGATCACAGAAGCATTTAGGAACATTGTTCAAACCTGTACTTAATGCATTAGGAAGCATGTGTTTTAAAATTAGGCATGAATTACATATCTAGACAGCCTGTGTTCTCAATGTGATCATGCCAGTAAAAGATCTGATTTACATGGGCTGAGCATGTGCAGTTTGTGCTGAACTTAAGCAGAGCCAGCTGGGAGGTGTGAGCCCAAGTCTGCTGCAGAAGATACAGATAACTTTGGGCAGCCTTATCCTGATGAGGGTGTTCCTTGCTTTTGCTGCTCAGAAGTGCCTGAGATGTTAGTTTTGACATGTGGGAACAACAATTTTATCTCTTTTTTAAAATCATTGTGAAGGTGTTCAATTGCTGGGGGAGGGAGGGAGGTTTCAGTGTAGTGACTTCAAGGCTAACCATCATCTAAGGGGTCCAAAATGTGCTCCATGTGGCTGGCTCAAAGAATGGCTTCACTGCAGTCTTCTGCTTGGTCCTTAGTGCCCATTACAGAATGTTTTTTATTTGGTGGAGGAAATGTGCTCTCATCCTGTCTTTTTCACACCTGTGTTGACTTCTCTCATGTGGCTCAAAGAGAAAATGTCTCTCTCCTCCCATGCCTAACTCAGCTGAACAGTTGCATCTGTTTCAGATTGTCTGTGTTTAGAAACTTGTCCCTTTTTTTCTTCTCCCTGGACTATATAATTTGTTCCAATAAAACATTTTTGATTTTTTTTCTGTCTACTGTTCTATAGTATCCTGGAGATACTAGAATTTGAGAAGAATTTGAGAAATTTGTCCTAGCTACCTTGTACCATTGTGCCTCTGTCATGGGGTGGCTTTACCTTTAAGGTGGTTTTGGGAGCTAAGGAAGTTGAAGCTGCTGGTGGCTGATGGGAGTCTTTCCTCCTGACAAATTATCGGTCATTTCTAAGAATTGACAGCAGTTTTGACCATTAAAAAGTGGAGTCAACTTGTGAACACCCCCTTAAGCTGTACAGTCAAAGCTCTCTTGTCCTCTTTGTGTTTCTGGCTTCTGGAAAGGTAACAAGGCTCTGTCTTGGCCTCCTCCCACCCCCCTCCAGGCCGGACAAGGCCGCGGGGGCGGGGAGGAAGAAACGGAGCCGGCCAGCTTGGTTTGGTTTTCAGTTTCTGCTGCTGGACTGAAACCTGACACCATGAACTCTTGCAGCTTTTCTAAGACTTTAATTCTTTTACTACCTGCATAAAATGTACAGATTACTCCTTTTTCCCAGAGAGACAGAGAGAGAGACAATCAACATGAAGAAGACATCATAAAACTACCAAAAACAGTGAGGAAAAGAGTTAAGTTTTAGATGGGGAGAGAATAAGGAGATGCTTTATAAGCTGAAAATATCTTTCTGTTAAAGCTATGGAGATGGACAATAGTAGTTTGAAAAGACTCCTTTAATTCATGACAGAGTATATTGGGAGGAATGGAGTGTTCAAAGTGTGGATTTTGAGCAAAAGAGAGAGTAATTGTGATACAGTGAGGTGCTGGAATAGAGTGAAGCAAATATTTGAGGCCTTGAGGGCAATGAGAAAACTGTTTCCAGAGAAGCTCACAGAGACAAATGAAGACTTTTGCCTTTGAATAACTCATCCTTAAAATGACATCCCTAGACTCATGGCCCATACACACCTCAGAGTGATGTGAAATGGGAGGAGAAAATCTGATGACAGATTTCCGGGCAGCTGGCATCAGAGAAATAGAAAACTATAACAGAAATAGCTTTCTCGTGAGAAAGTCCATAGATTAGCAGAAGAAAACTTCTGTTTCTCTACAAGGACTGATGAAAAGACTCTAGCAGGAATTGGGACTGTTTTAACCACCAAAGTTCCAAAGTTTTTTTTTTCTCTATGTTGTCACGTGTACAAGGGAATGGTCAGGTAGTAGGGGATAAAAGAGTATTCTGGAAGTTTATTCTGGTGTTTTTATTCTTGTAGTTTTGTTAATAAACTTTCTTTATTCCTTTTAAGTTTTAAGCCTGTTTTGCTCTTGTTCTAATCCATATCTCACAGCAAGAAATAAGTAATTTTTTAGTTACTGCTTTAAAACCACGACAGCCTCCAATACACAGTTTACCGTGTTTGTTTTCAATATATCCTTTTATCCCTTTATTTACCCCAAATGGACCCAAAACTGAAGCTGAATCACTGCCAGGATAGAGTGTGAACCAATGGACCTGTTGTCCAGGTGCCTAGACATGTTCTAGGCAGAAAAATAGCATATCCATTGGTGACCTTGCTGACAGAACAAAAAAACTGAAAGTGTCAAAAAAAAAAAAAGCTATGTTAGCCAGACTGCCTCTATTTGTTAAGGTTAATTACTGAAATTAAAGGTATTAGAAAGGCAGGAACATTTTTCTCTCATGATTTAGTTTGGCCCTGAAAATCCATACTGCAAACTGAATGCTGATAAATTATTTTTGCACAGATCATAAAATTAACAGTAAATTTATATTAAAATGTATAAATTAGAGTATTGAAATGTTATTTTTATGGCATATTAGGTGGAATTATTTTAATGTAAAAGGTTTATTTCAAGGAAACTGTGAAATTGATAAATAAATCTGCTCTGTTCCAGTGCTAAACATATGAAATGTAATCTTTCTGAGTCTTACATCCATAGGCCTACATCCTTGTGTTTGGGGTAGGATATAGGTGCTACTAATGTGTGTAACAGGTGCATGTAATTTAGCTGTGGAACTAGTCAAAATACCTTTAATCAGTTAATGTTAAGTCAAACCATATGTGTCCAGGCTGTTTTTCTTGTTCTCTCCAATCGGTGCTTTTGTGGCTCAGTGTGCTGCAGGATCCAGCACTAGGATGGAGGAGGGACCCAGTTGCTGAAATTTTAATCTTTGTGCCCCAAAGTAACAGCTGCAGGTACTGGAAGTGCACAGTGATCCGTTTCAACTTTTCTGCTTTTATGTAGGCATTAGTTTGGGAAACTGCAGTGAGTGATGCTGTGAAGAGCACAAAGACCAGTGTGTTCCTGGGACCGGGGAGCTGTTAAAGGTGCTTCAGCATCGGTCTGTGTGAGAAACATAGCTAAGAATTGAATGCAGAGAGAACAGGGTGTTCGTATGGTTAATCGCTTTCAACACCAAGTTTCTGGGATATTTTAAAGCTGATGTAGTGAAAGCAAAGCATAAATATCATGGAAGATGAGACCACTCACCAAACAGGCTTTTCCTGCAGTGGAAGTGAGTAGCAACCAGAAAAGAGCTTCACTGCTTATCCAAGGCAGGGATATGTTTTTATGCGTGTAAAAGGCAAGTTGCTTTCTCACTCTGGAATATTAGTTTTGCCAAAGACTATTAAAACTGGGACAGAAACAGATTTGCTGCTGAACTAGAGTAGTGTGAGTGTCCGACAGCACTGAGCAGTAAGTGGGTTTAGTTTGTCTTTTTGCAGTAGGTGAATTTCTGCTTGAAATTGTTTGCAAGAACTTAATTTTTCAGGCAGTGTATTTGGTGTGTATATTCCCTGTTAGCTGGTGCTACTGGCAGAGAAGTGTTCAACGGGATTGTCTTTCTGGGTGGTCCTTCCAAAGCCATAATCAATGTATGCATAGCAGGTCTTGTCAGCGTGGGGCTCAGCGCCACAGATTTTTCATGTAAGATAGCACTAGCCAGACCGTGTGGCCAACAAACTGTTCAAAGATCCTGTATACAATTAATAAAACTAACTTTTGAAGTGGCCTTTTTCTTTCATTTTATTAAAACAATTGGGAGCACCAAGTTTTCCCTTTGAAGTTTAATTTCATCAGCCTGTGCTAGTGGCCTTTATTTTTGCAGATCACAGATTCAGAAATATCAGATGATAAATTTACTCCTGAGATGTTTGTAGAATTTGTTTTCTGGGAAGCTAACCTTAACTAACATTTAGCTTCATCTTTAGAGTCTCCTCAATGATTAATTGCAAACAAATGCACACAAATAAAACATTCCTTTGACAGGTATTTAAAATAGTCGTTGGTAAGTACTGTATTAAACACAAAAATACCATAAAAATAATTTTAAAGGCCATTTTTATACTTTTTTATCCTTTTACTTACAATAAGTATTTCAAGTCATTAATTTAATGACTTTTTCTGCTAGTACAGTCTAAAAAAAGCAAATGTTGGTTATTATTATCAAACTATTTTTCAGAAAACTGACTTGGGAAGCTAGAGAAAATATATTAGACACTTAGGCAAGGTTGGAAAGACACAAAACTATAAAATAATTTTGATTTAAAAATTACAGGAAAATAGCTTTTTGTTGCTGATTATAGTAAAGACAAGCCAGCCCAGCAGAAAACAAGGCACATCTGTACTACAGGGAGTGTGTGCAAAAATACTGGCATTTCTTTTATATGCCTTGTGAAAAGATTTCATCTTTATTCTCTGCCCTCTGAGAAGACTTCAGCTCTAATGTTCTGGGTAGCAGAAGACATCTGCTCTACTTTCAGCTTTTAAAGCCCGGTCAGCACTTAAGTTGGGTAGACAGCAGCACTAATCATGTTAAGCACAGTCTCTGCAGGCCGGGTGAATGCAGAATTAATGCATTGTTTTAGGGTGTGGGGCTGTGGCGCAGGGCAGAGTGTGCAGCTCCCTGCCAGCATCGGCCCTGCTTGGAGCTCCCTAAATCTTGTTGGTTACACCTCGAGCAGGAGCCAAGCCGTCAAGGAGCCCCCATTCAAGTGCTTGACATTCTGGGCTCTGGGGTAGTAAATGCTAATTTGGTGTCAATTAGAAGAATGCCAGTGATGGGGTGCTGCAGTTAATCAGAGGTGCTTCTGTTGATTCCTGGCTAGGTGGGTTTATTCCCTCTCCCTATACTTTGTGACTCTCTCGCCACTTTGCTTTTTCAGTTTTGAGCCACTTCCGTGCATTTTGCTATTTAATCTCCACTGTAGATACTGCTCCAAGTTTACTTTAAGCAGTATGTCCTTTAGTCACCCAATGCAATAAATGGTTGTATGCCCTCTTTTTAACAATTAAATGGCAGCATAACCCTTGGATCTGAGCATTTATGGTTGTTTTGTAAAATCAAAATTTATTATTATGGGATGGAGTGTTAAAAATGTGTGGCAGACTGTGCTACCTACGTATAGGTACTTTGCTGATAAATTTATTCCAAAGTGAATCCTGGTTTAAACTTTCATTCCCCACCTTAACTTTCAAAAGATGGAAAATGTATGTTGCAGATAAGTGGTTGCAGTCTGGTGTTTTTGATTTTTCTTTTTTTTTTTTTAACTTTCCTGTGACAACATTGTTTCTCGAAGTTAGCCAAGTGTTAACTTCACAAACATTAGTTTTATGAGCAATATTACCCTCATAAAACAAAAATGAATGGATAATGCTTTAAAGTCTGCAGAGGAAAAGGAGTTTGAAATAACATTCTACTCTGGCTTTCTTGACTAATTTGAACTACTGTTATATTTTTGGTTAAAGGTTAATATTACTTTAATTGGCCTTTTAATTGGACATCTGTGTTTGGCTGGGGGTTGGAAATCACATGGAACAACATGCCCTTAGCATTCCCATTTCTCCCTAGAAATCTCGTGGGATTCTCCAGCCTTTCTGAAGTGTGCTATCAGAACTAATTGCCTCCATGCCTGGAACAGCTTTCTGCCAACAAATAGGATAATATTTTAGAAACTAGATAAATTCTAGCATTGACTTTTAAATCCTTTAAGTAGCACATGTCTGAGCTTTCAGGTGCTCTTTGGAATGATTTGGAGAGGGGGAATATAAAATAAACTACTTTTAATTAGCAAAATAAGATTTTAATTTAAAAAGTAAGCTATGTATTTGATTGTATCATGTGAAAAGTCTGAGAAAATGTTTTTTTTGATGTTTGAAGTTTATTTATGCCTTGTGTAGTGCTGTGCTATATTCTCTTGCACAGAGTAGTGTGTTCATTGCATTTGCTTTAGGCAAAGTCTGTTTGGGCAGTAAGCAGTGGTAGATTTATGCTGCATTTAACAGGCATAGGATTGATCCTACAGAGCTAAATATGAATATTTTTATGTACTGCTAAAAAACAGGAGGGCAGTGAACCTCAAAAGGAGATACGTCATAGTGAAAGCATATTTAATTCATCCACCCAATGGCATCTCTGAAAACATGGGAATGGCTTTGATTTTATAATTGGAGTAATAAAAAGTGCTAGGAGACAGTCAACTTAGTTTTTTTTTTTTTGATCACTGAATACTGATGTGCTTGGTATGTAGCCAGTTTTGGTTTCCTGTTGAGAAGTATGTACGGCATTTTTCATTTGATTCTGTAGGCCTTTCTTACATTAATAGGGGACAGAGAAGAGTTGGAAAAGAAATGAAACATGTTAGCAGGGAGTCTGTGTAATTTTGTAATGCCTGAAATAACTTTTAACTGACTTAATGCTATTTATCTGTTACAGAATAATAATCTCACTGTAGCATAAATCAAATGTGAATTAAATCATTGCTTGACCAAGAAGATGGGAAACTTGTGAAAACTGTGTGGTAATTGTTAGAAATAGAGCTTTTAGTTATAAAAAAGGCGTTTTGCATTGCCTGTATTTTTACATCTGGTAAACACCAAGCGCTTCTTGGTTTCGAAAACTTGAATGGTTCTGCTTTGTCTCAGATTTACAATTTGCATTATACCTATGCTCTGCATTTTTTATCAATATGTTTGACAATATATTTTTGTAATGAATATAGGGGCCTATAAAATGAACAGTTATCTTCAGTGCAATAAATAATAATTGGGAGAAAGGTGCAAATCAAAGACCTGGTCTAAAGATCTTACAATTTTCCTCAGTAACACAGACAAATACAGCTGTGCATTTGTGAGTGTTTATAACCACACTGAAAAATCTGCTTTGTACCTTTGGATGACTTGGGGCCATGATTTCATCCTGCATGTTTTTCCCGTCCTGACAGTGGCTGGAAGTCCTGCTCTGGGTTAGTTTATTACCAATCCACTACTGTCTAGTGTCTGATTTTTCACCAGTGCCAGAACACTCTCCAGGAAGCCACATAAGAGTTCGGTTCCCCTTCCCATGAGTGTTCTTAATTTATTCTGAAGTCACGTTTCTAGTAGTGGTCTAAAGCTATGATGCTGTGTGTGGTTTTGGAATTACAGCAGCAAACCACAAAGACAAAAAGCTCTCAATCCAGATCCTGTCATTCCTGAATGTAAAGCTGAGTGGCTTCCTTCATTTTCTTCAGTGGAGAGCTTTAAAAGGATTCTGTCAAAATAAGTTAGGATCACAGTCTAGGTTGTGGAGTGTGGTGGAGGAAGAAGTGATTTCCTGAATAGTTTGGAAAACTTGATTAAAAAACCATTGTAGGTCGCTGGGGTGTGTTGTCCACTATTACCTGCACTGTGTTCAAAGATTTGTGGAGGTGTGCACATACCATGCCAGCGCCTATTACTGTCTGGAGCTGGGGTGGGGGCACGTGTTGTGCTTGCACAAGCTGGATCCAGCCTAGATCTTGTTTCAAACGGTGAAGCTGCCCTGGATCCAAAATCCAGAATGAGAAAAGTCAGGGCTTCTAGCAGTATTTTCCCTATTTGTGTTAAAATACCCGAACACATTCTACACATGCTGCCAGAAATGCTCTGCTGAGTATTTAATGTCTGGGGTTTCTCAATATATTTTAAAGCTTAAGATACATTTCAAAATTACGTTTTTGAAATTAACACTTACTCCCTCAGGGAAAGCCTGTATCTACTGCTTAAAATTCATGCTGTGCTGCTGGAAAGCCTCCGGTTGCTGGAAAAGGTAGCATGATTTTATGGTTTCAACAGTAAGAAGTAGAACTTGTTACCTGAACAGGAGAACTTGGCATGTAGTAAACTACACATTAGAAAACTCTTATGAAGATTTATTTTTAAGTCTTTAATTGATTAATAAAAATAAATTTATTTTAGAAGTGCTTTTTTCCATGTATATGGTGGCTTCTTAAGAATAAGGCAGAGCTGTACTTAGCAGATAAACTTTGTTTTCTCTTGCCGTGGCACTGCTGTGATCCCCACGGAGCCCACACTGAAGGGGAAGCTGCAGTATACAGTCCTTGGAATTTGTCCTCTCTCTCCCATCCCAGGTATCTCTTTGCCAAGCTTGCAGCAGAGCAGACACCAGTGTCAGGATGGGATCAGAGATATTTTGCTCTTGCAATCTGAAATGTAGAATCCATTCCTGTGTATTTTGTTTTGCCAGCCCCTTCTCCTTTCTTGGTGACACTGACAACTGTGCAAACCAGCCTTTCTCAAGTGTACTTTGATACCAGTCACTGATTTAAATCTCTGAGTGAGCACTGGAGGATGAAAATCATGAGCTGGCTGGGTTAGAATACCAAAGCTGTTGTCTTGCAGGGTGATGATGCCTGTGTCCTACAGCTCCAGTGTTGGACCCGGGGGCCTGGGCACAGGGAAGGAGTACTAGGGAACGCCGGGCTGTGGGCGAGAGGGAACATGAGCAAGACATGCTGCTGTGGGCAATTATCCTGCTGTTGGGTGGTGTCAGCTTTTAATTCAAGTTAACAGGGTTCTTGCATGACAGTTGCAAAGTTATATTTAGACCACACTGGTGTATATTGCTTACAGGACTTTATTTTTCTATTTTCATTTACAGAAATGCTCATCTTCACATATGGAAACATTTTCTCATTTTCCAGTAATTAGCAGTTTTGACTGTTATACAGGATATTATGGATTATGTATCAGTCAGTACTTTTCATAAGAGCCAGGATTTCTGCACCGACTGACTATTTTGAATGGTTAATTTGAACAATCTTTGTGCGTGTTTTTGAGGCTGCTGGGAGGGACAGATTACAACAAACCCTTAAATCATAGGTAGCTCCATACAGAATGAAGTGCATGGCTTCAAATTAACCATGTTAATTATCAGCTTCAAAAGAGAAAGTTATTTCATCTGTGCTCTGACTTCTTTTATGAAGTTTATTTTCTGATGTGAGTGATAGCATTTTAATGCATAAAAGATGCACCAAAGTGTTTATCATTCAGGCTTCTGTGGTTTTGCTTCACTGGATGCTCGCTGAAACAGGAGTGTTTCAGATTCTCATCTGAATTTTAGATGAGAGCTGGGTACTCACCCAGATTTCTTTATGGCAGGCATGGAGTAGGATTAAAAACAGACCACGTTGTTTATATCCTTTATATCAGCTCAGTTTATTAAATCCTTATGAGTTTTAATTTACAAATATTTATGAATTCATTCATTTAATCACAGAGAAGGAAAGAAGAAACTCTGAAAATGATTTAAAAGGGATTTTAAGGGAGCAGGATGTGTCTGGGTAAATGCTTGGGTATGTGTTGGAGGTCCATATGTGTGGTATACAAGACTAGGTTTCCCTTTGGTTTCAGGTGAACACACCCGCCTGCTGAAGGACCAGAATGCTGATGACTGTTCATCCTCTTTCTTTCATACCAACTCTTCTAAGGGATTGTCTGGACCAGGAAACTGAATCCCATCTGGAAAACATTTTAGATTTTAGGGCTGCGCAGAGTCATTCATGACTATCTTGGAAGGACGGTGGCAGGAGCTGAGGTCCTTCAGCATGTGGAACCCGTCCCAACTTCTCATGTGTTGTGCCAACATGAACTTTACCCACCTATTTTACAAAGGGAGAATATTAAATAACTTGGTGTTCATTGCAAACTTTTTAAAACAACCTTGAAGTTTCATGGGTGTGGTTCAACACCAAAGTCCAGAATAGTCAGTGACAATTTTGAAAAAAATCCTTTAGAAAATGTTGTCATTTTAAGTAACTTCTACTGTATTTTTGGTTTTTCCCTTAACTCTCTTTCACACCCTGGCTTGATGTCTCTGGGTTGTGGACAATGAAAGCTCTATCTCTGCTTTGTGTAATTTCTAGTGAGAAAATGAATCTATTTATGGGAAAACTCTGCAGAGAGAATGTGTAATAATTGATGAAGTTAATGTTTATTTAGTTTGCATTTTAATAATTGCTTTAAGAATTTGCTTCAGATTTTAAAGAACTTCATAAACTAAGCTCTTACTGGCAAGGAGGCAATTATCTAGGTTGTGTTGCTCATCACAGAGTGTTCTTTTTTCCCTTGGTGATTTTTTTTTCCTCATTTGGAAAGAATTATTTATTAAGCACAAAATTACATTTATGCTGAGAAATGCTTTTTAGAATTAGCTTTAAAAATGTGTGAATATAAGTTAGTTTTTTTAAAAGGATTGCATTATAGCATTTTTAATTAATGTAAAAGATGCATCCTATAACTTAGAATGCCATATGGAGACTTCAAGTTCTGACATATGTAAAATATACAGAAAGGATATTTAATCAACCTCAACTCTATTCTGTATAAACATCTATCTGGAAAATGGGTTTTGTTCTACTGCAGCCATAGGCTGGGAGATGGTGTTTTTTGCAGCCTCCTGCTAAAGGTTTATAAGAAGTAAATTTGAACATGAGGGGTCTTTCTTAGAGCAGTCCTGTGGTGAACAACCACGGGTCTTGTATTTCGTCTTGATTAAGTAGTGTCAAGATCAGTTAAGCAGAACAACTGAATTTTTGGAGTGCTGACCTAGCATTGGATTCCCAACTTCCACACCTCCACCAGACAGGAACCTTTTTCCTACTCGGTCTGTATGTGGTCCATTGAAAACTGGGGATGGAAATCCTGCTGGGCTTCAGCGAGCTTGGAGAGCATCTCCTTTGTCATGCCACATCATGTGTGTGCAGACAAGTGTGAGCTGAAGGTTTCTGAGAGGGAGAGGTGTTGAAAAAGTGTTTCTTGGTTGCCCAGCAATGGAGATGAAAAGTCAATTCCTCTCCCAGACATGGTTTCTGAGCACAGTGGGGCTCTGCAGGGAGCCTGGGTTTGCTTTATGTGTGCCAGAGATGTGTTCAGCCCTGGAGAAGGAATGCTGCTCCACCCAGGACATCAAGCTTTTGGAACCTCTTGGTGCTGTACCTAGAGGTGGGTTTAAAAAACAAGCATAAAGCTCTGAAAACCAGCTCTGACTATAATCACCTGTGGCTTAAGCATGAAAAAGTATGCTCTCAGTGGCAATTTGATGGCTAAAGTAATTTTGCATTCCTGGGGTGTAAAATGTGCAGTGCTGAGGGATCTGAGCTGCTCTGCAGAGGAAAGAAGAGTGGCCTTTTTTATCATTCAGAAAGAAAAAGTATGTTGAAAATCCAGACAATCATGTTCATCAGCTACTAGCATTTCATAATTTAAAAGTTCAACCCTATAGCTGTGACCTGGGTAAAAGAGAAGAGTTTGAGTTGCAGAGCTGCTGTGGCAGCCCTGGTTTGTCAGCCCAGATGTGTTTGTCACACCTGGAGTAATGCATAGCCATGCCTGAGGCTCTCTGCAGTTTTTGGTACAAGTATTTTAATCACAGCTAATATGCTGTTGTGCTTCAATTACTCTCCTTGGAAGCTTCTGTTACTGCTCTGGAGTAATAGGGAATTTTTATCTCCAATTTTGAAGTAACACATTGATCACATTAAATGGAAGCATATGAATAATTCAGCTATTCAACAACATTTTTTAATCACTGAAATCTCAATTTTTGCAATCAATCCTTTTATCCTTGCTTTTTGTTGGATTGATGTAGCTGTTACCTTGGGTAATGGAAGCAGAGGAGTTATCTTTTGTGTAAAGAAGTGATTGATTTTAGGCGTTAGACACTCACTGCAATGTAATAAATATTTACCTTTTCCTACTTCTAATTCGAAGTGACCTAGAGGCTTTCCAAAACAGGTTAGTTTTCTCAAAAAACTACTAAAAACATCTTTATACTTTCTTTGCCATAATATTTTAAAAACAGGGTGGCTGGGCAGTTGGCTGTGTGGAGTAGCCTTTCCTCTTCACCATATGTGCCTAACTCTCACTATACTCATAGGGGAACTACATGTGAATTGAGAAGAAAAATAGGTCCCGAGTGTCAGAGTTGTCAGGAATTTTTTCTTCCACTACATTGCTTTGCTTTCTACCTACCTACAGGAACTTTTCAGCTTTTGCACCTTGTTATCTGCTGCCTGTCAAATGTCATGTTTTCTATTTCCTTATTCTGAGCTGCTATGGTGCTCTGAAGGTTTTGGGAGGATTTCTCAGGCATGTGTGTGTTGCTCTGAAAATCCTGCACCACAACACAGCTGTAATAGGAGAGAGAGAAGTCAGGAACATAGCAAATACAACATTATAGTTTGGTCTTTCCTATTCTGATCTGGCACACCTTTCTGATGACTGCCTGACACAAAATATGAACATCAGAGCTTCACTCCCTTCTCACCTTTGTTTAAAAACGTGACACATAAGAATCTAAGCTATAAATAAAAAACACCTCTCCTAGAATGTTTTAAGAGCTATTTTAAACATTCATATCAATAAAAACCAATCTGGTGTTTATTCAGCATCTTTGCCCTCATAAGATCATTGGGGTCTTTTTAGAGAATTAGGTGTTTGTGGAGGCAAGGAGAGATAAGTTTCAGAAAAATATTTGGCTTAGTGAGGATCGAGATTCAGTAGTAAAAAAAGGGAACTTGACAGAAGTGGAGAAATATGTTTCTGTGAGTGGAGGTTCAGTAAGAGCATTTTGTTATGCACAAAGTTTTAATTTTTTTTTTTACGATTAGTGTGGATTAGTTTTCTAAAAGAAATGTGAATTGTGGAAATCAGAGCTTTCCTTCTGTTGTCAGTTTGCTCCATTCCGCTTCAAAATTTTGTTAATATGTCTGACACAGCTTTCATATTTTTCTCTCTGGCTTTCTTTGTTTCCTCTTGCTTTACTTTGAGAAAGGTAAAATAGGATTGGTTAAGAAAATGCATAATATTGATAACTGTTTGCATTGCTTGGGAGAGTTCAATAACTTTGGTTGTGCTGTTTGCTCTGGTGACCTTGTTAGACAAAAATGTAGTGGTTACTTTTAAAATTTCTTTATCTGGTTTTGCTGATCTGACTTTTTGGGACCTAGGTGACAGACATGCAAGATTTTTCTTTCTTTCACCCGTAGATGTGATTGCCTGTGAAATCACCATATTTTCAGTTAAATCCACTATGTGGCTTATAAAATAATTACTCTCATTTGGAATGGGAGATACTAGGAAAAAAAAAATCAGTTCTTAATAGTGTTATCCAGGGCTTGGACTCAATTAGGGATCAGGCATAGGCAGTTGTTTATTAAATGCCTACTGAGTTTTAAGCTCTGCATTAGTATGGCTTAATCCTGCCTTTTGTGTCTGTTTTAACATTAAGCTTTTACACTGGCTGCTGAGCTTCAAAATCAGTTCTAAAATGTGGCTGTAATTTTACTGTGGGAAGCAGTGAAGGTCCTGCTTTCGATGGCGAGATTGTCTAGACCTGTCCATGTGTGTGCTGCTGGCAGTGGTGGTGCCCATTTCTAGCAATAAACACCTAAATAAACAGCATAAATTTAACTTCTGGATTTATGCAAGGAATTGATGGCAGCACAGCTTTGTGTTGTATAAACAAGTATTCCTGGAGAAGCTGAGGTTCCTTGGGTAAGGAGCACCATTCTGGACGGTGAGATGGCTGCAGGCAATCAAGCTAACAGGAAAATCAATACAATTTCTGGCCCTTTATGGTTTGTGAAGATGAGAGGTGCACCCCTGTGTGATAGTGCTAATTGCTGCTGAGAGGCTGCATTAACCTTTTGCAAGTAAGCTGTATTGAGAGGGGAGTAAATCTAATAGGAGGTTTTATGGAAACGCAGCAATTTCATACATACAAAATGTTTGGGTTTTTTGTGTACAGTAGTGTTGTAAGACCATCTTTTCAGTGCTGAGGGCTTGCCAGCCAGGTCACAACACAGGTAACCCTGCCTGCAGAAAACAGCTCTGCTTGCTCATCCCTGAGTGCTTGCACAGCACCACAAAGAGCTCCACAAAGTTAATGTCTTTAAGCCACTGTTAGATTCCACCAAGTTCTGATGGTTTTATTTAGAAGTTAATGATGTGTGTTGCTCATGCATGCTCTTATATGTGAGATTTCCTTTAGGTTTTATTACCCATCATTTATTCTGATGTTTTACGAACACCTAGAAAACACAAATACATCTTTTCATGTTTGATTCCCAAAAATTTGCATAAGAAACTAGATAATGAATAAAATGGCTTAAACTACCTTTGTGGTCTGGCTAATATGAGATTATTTGTATTGGTTTTCACTAATACAAAACTTGATAATTATAGGTTTTATATCTCAGAGCAAAAAAGCCAATAGTGTAACTTCAACAGCACTTTTCCTGTCATCTGTTTTTTTACTTCTCCCTTTTCTATCAAGGCATGGCTTAAGAAATTCCAGGAAGAAAGCATGGATGTGAAGGGGCATAAACATGTTTGCTACATCAGTGATATCTGTAAAATGTATAATCTTGAAAAATCAATGCAATTCAACCCAGAAATATTATCAGATTACAAGCTAAATGGTTTTACTGAGGGGAAGATTACTACTGCTGTGCTGTGTCTTCCAGGCAGTGATTGAAAACTGTGAGCAAAGTTTAATTTTAAGGTTTGAGTTCTTAGAGTGTACAAAGCTCTTGAAATCAAGAGTTTTTGTTGCCTACAGTTGACATCTGTCATGCAGATTTAGATTAATTAAATCAACAGCTAAAATCCTGTATTGCAATATAATTTAATAAGAATTGTAAATAATTTGGTCAAAATTATAATTCATTATCAGCTCATTAGTGTATGTGCTTGTGTGAAAAATGTCTGTAACTGAAGTTTTTTCAAGTAAACCAAACCCCTTCTGTTGAGCAAGAGCTCTGGGAATTTCATTAGCTCACAGGAGAATTTTTTTTCTGTATCTTCTCTGTCAGCAACTAGCAGTGTTTCTCAAAAATATGTGAAAATCTACTGTTCCTGTTAACATCTGCCACTTAATGTTTCACATTTTCTGCTGTGTTATAAATAATTTATTATAGCTGTATATTTTTATTTCTCTGTAATGATTGTATGCAGGGGATTATATTGTGAAGATGCTATGTGGTGCAGTATGGAGGGGTTTCGGGTTTCTAGGATTTGTAATAGTGTTGTAAAGCATAAATCCCAATCCAAGTGGAGTCCAGAGTGATCTTTTAATTTACTTTTGAACTGATATTTTAATTGCCTCCTGTTAGCGTTGAATTCTTTTATAAAACATCATATGTTATTGATAACTCTTTATTCTACATCATTTCATTGGCAGTCTGGAACTTTTTTCAGTAGACTAGAAGAAGGAATTGCTTACTTTGTAGGCTGCTGTAGTTCTCCCACATTATTTCTTCCAATGACCAGTTTATTCTTTGGGGTGTGCCTCTATTGACGTGCAAAACACTCGCTCGCGGTGAGAGACTTCTCCAGGGTCAAGCTGTTCAGGTATAAGCAATTTATTACATGGGTAAAGAGAGGGGAGACCTGTGTCCACCACCAGCCTCGGCGTCCACGTGGTCCGGGGGAGGGGAGAGAGTGCAGGGAGAACAGGAGAGAAGAGGTTAAATAAGGGGAGGGAGGGAGGGAACAAGAGAGCATGAGAGAGATTGGGGAGAACCAGGGAGGTTTAGGAGAGAGGAAGAGGACAAGAGAGGGGTAAGAGGGGGAAAAACCAAGAGGGTAAGAGCAAGAGAGGGAGAGAGGGGAAAAACAAGAGGGAGAGAGCAGGGAAAAACAAGAGGGTAAGGGAGGGAAAAACTAAGAGGGTAAGAGTAGGGAAAACAAGAGAGACCGAAGTTCTTGTTACAATACAATATATCTTTTCCTATAGTGAATATTCTAATTCCCAGTAACCAATCACTACGAGATACACCCACTAAAAAATTTACATACAGCCTATAAGAATTACTACATTAACATACTGTGTTGCATTTCAAACTCTAAAAGCTTTACAGATTCTTCCCTTGCTTTTTGACCTTTAGACTTTGTATCTGCAGAAGGACATTGTTTCATCAACCAGGGATTCTCCTTTAGCTGGCTAGGCTATTGTTCTTTGGTCATACAGTAACTAGTACTCAGCATCATGACTCAAAGCAGGCTTTCATTTCTACTCAATTCTAGGCTTCATATTTTCAGAATCTTCTGCCAAACAATCACATTCATAAGGTTTCCCTGTTTCATCCTCCCCAACATGCCCCCTGTTTAACATAATTCCTTTTTTGCTTGAAACCAAGGTTTAAAACCATTGCAGTTCCTACAACTCAAAAATTTCTTTCATCCTTTTTCCTTGCCCCATAAAACTATTTCAGAAACCCTAGGGACTTGGCCAAGAACTTTAAAATTATATAATTCATTGCAAGATTAGTGAATTTATGCAGAACTATGTGTTTATTTTTCATGCTCCTAAATTAGATCAGTCCTCTTGTATTTACAAAGAGAAATCTCCTTCCTAGCCAAAGAATCTGTCTGTAAATCACTTGCTATGCATCTGGCCAGCACCTGATCGCACATGCCATCACCAGGAAGGTTTCAGCACTGTTCTCCATTATTTAATGATTGAAATACTTTTTTTACCTGCTTCCAAGGGCCAGAAGATTTATAACCCTTTGGGGACCTCTGGAGATAGAATATTTCCTTTCACAGTTGCTCCTACTCTGATTGCAAATGATACTTGCAGGGTAACTAATATTATTTCCTCCTCCTCCACTTCCCTTTTCCTGAAGCCATCAGATTTGTTCATTTACTCTTATGTTCATTTATTCTTGCAAGGCACTCTTAAGGCTCTGGTTTCTTGACTGAGCAGATTTCATGTGCTTCCAGTTTGGGGGAAATGCCAGTAGGGATTGAGTTTAGAGAGGGTGCTCCCTCTTTTTCCTAAAATCTTTGTTTCCTGTGCCTTCTTCTATTGCAAAGGATGTCTAGGAAATAGCTGTCCAAAGTATCCTTGGAAAATGTCATGGAGTAAAATAAAAATCATTAACAAATTTTCCTTATATATGAGCTCTTTTAGTATCTTGTATGTGATACTGGAAATTTTATGAGTCTTTCTTCACTGCAGTTGAAAATTTGGAATTTGATGAGCACAATAATTTTATTTTATTATTGTCTTAAAGCTCTATAGAGCTTTGCATTACGTAATCTTCAGCACTTGAATCAAATAATAGTGCTTTTCACTCACTACTCACTACCTGCAAATAATATATTAAAAGTATTTGTAGCAGCTTCTGGACACAGTCATCAAATATTTTAGAAGTCCTCTAAGGATTCCTGTTCCTTAGCATCCTGTGCTCTTTGGGTTTTTCTAAAGTGTTTCAAAATGAGAACAAGAAAAAAAGAAAATGGAGAAAATGTGAAGAAAAGTAAAATAAAGTATTATGTTCAACTTGGAGCTTATCTCTGGGAGTGAAGCATCACTTCTTGGAAAACATAATGAGATTAATGAAATTATGCAGAGTTGAACATCTTAGGTGAGGCGTTTTTGGAAAATGGGTGCCAAAGAAGTCTTTGTTTTGGCTCAACAACAGATGAGATGTCCTTTAAAATATCTTTAATCATCATCTCAATGGTTGAACACCAAAATACGTTATCCGTAAGCTGAGATTGTTTTGAATACACAGGAGTGGATTTAAGATTGTGTGGTACTTCGTTTCAGGATATGGGGAATTGTGTGTCTGTAATAAGGAAAAAAATTCAACATCATATTTTGTATATTATAAACATATCATGTTTTCTTGAAGGAATGAGCTTTCACAAAAAGTCATTGTGAATTCAATCAGTTTTCCCTTCTGCATCATCAAGAAACATTATTGTTAGAATCCTGAATCTCGTATATTTGTCTGGTGCTGTTTTACTCTTCTTTTTAGTTCACTTTTCCAACGTGAGTGGTAGTGCACATAAACTTATGTTTAGTATTTTATCACTCTCAAAATCTGTTCTGTTCTCCTTCCTTCAGCATCAGTGACACTGATCCAACCTAAACCTCGCTCTTGAGGGTTTTTTTGTTTGATTTCGATTTGAAAAACTGGAATCCTAAATATTGTTTTGGGTAACTGGATGACATAAAAAACATAACTTATTAAGCATTTCCCTTCCTTACTTTGTTGCACTAGTATATAGGATTTAATGTGTTTTCTCCTGTGTATTTTTTTCCACTGCTTATAAATTTAAGCATTAGTATGTGGTACAGACTCCATTTCCTCATAACTTTTATGGATTTAATTACATTTGGGCTTAATTTGTTTTAAAAACCCCTGGTTTCCTCACTTGTGGAAAGAGAGGATAATCAATTTTTCGCAGTTTCTGTTCCTTGTCCAAACTACCGTGGTACACAAAGAGGCTTACTAAAATGCCACTGAACCTTTAACCTGGTGCTTTTGACTGCCTTCATTGTAGTAGAGGATAGGGGCAGAGACGTGGCAGCAATGTAAACAGCACAAGACACATGTGGCTGAGAGCAGCTTTTCCAGTTCCAGCAGAATTGTTTGAATCAAATATTTGGAATCTTTAATGGGAAAACTGGTCCCCAAATTTTTTAGATTGTGATTTGCTTTATTTGGGAATGGCAGGGAAAGGGCTGTTGCAACTTGGTGAGGCTGTTGGATTGGGAAGTGCAAATGCTGGTACTCCCCTTGAAAAGTTGAATTCAGTTTTATTTGTTTGATTTGTTTTTTTACTTAAGTTCTTTTCCAATCCATTATGAGAATCTGAAAAGCTTTATATTGTTCTGTTGGTGTTGCTCAGATCCTGAACTGTCTATAAAAACTCATGGATCTTGAAGTTGCTTTGAATATTGGATTTCAGTCAGTAAGCTGCTGGCTGCTGCTGCTAATTCTGTTGGTTGTTTTAGGCAGTGTTTGTACTTTAACTCTTGTACATGGTATTAAATAAAAAGTGGTTATGTCTTATTTTGTGGCACTAAAAAGCTCAGCATGTGACCCCAAGATGTGATCCATGTCAGTGGCACCAGAACTGGTGCATCCCTTCCTTGGCAGATGCCACTGCAAATGGAACAACCTTTCCCTGCCCTCCCTCTTCTTTTCCCATCATGCTGGAATATGGCAATGCTCTTTCAAAACACAAGAAGCTATTCTGATACCACGTCACAGAATTTCACAGGGATTTTTTTTTTCTTCTTCCTTATTTGAGAAGCAGGCATCGAGTAGTACACAGGCCAACTGAAATACTGGGAAAATACTCAGCATCCTATCCATTCTGCATGGCAAGTGTCCTTCATGCTGTGGGACACATCAGCAATTTCAGACCTTTCAGCAGCTCCTCCTGTGGTCCCAGTCCTGCCCGTCTGTCACGCATTCTGCCAAGGTTGCCCCATCTCTCTATCATTTGATATGGGCTGAGAATGACAGGCAGGGGAGTGAGGGCAGCCACAGGCGAGCGGTGGGACTCTGAGTACAGCTGCTGAAAGCTGTCAGGATCTTGCCAGCTCATCCCCTAAATGAACATCTTCCATTATGATCTTCCTCTGTGGCTAGAGACTTTTCCAAATCCACTGCATGCTCTTCCAGAAGCCCTGATCGGAAGTTGCTGTTTGTAGGGATAGAAAGCATGCCAGAGATTTTCCCTTTTGTGCCTTTGGCATTTGCAGGCGTCTTAGCCCTGTCTCTTCCCCAAGCCCCCTGACATTGTTCAAAGCCATCTTTGTGTGTCCCTTTACATCATGTTACCATTGTTTGCTTTCCCATTGTTTATTTCATGCCATCTCCTATGTTCTGGAAAGCTTCCCCAGTGTTATTGGACAACCACACTCTGTCTCTTTTTCCCCATGTCCCCTGATCTCCCCAGACTCCCTTTTCTGAAAGTACAATTTGAAGTGAGCTATAACATTCCCCCATATCCTGCTCCCATTTTTACTTACCCTGTTTTGCCTGATAGGGCAAAGCACTCCTCCTCCTTTTTAATAACAAGCAGAATGCTTTCAATTACAAACCTTTCCATCTTGCCACAGGATTAGTTTATAAACCACTCTGTCAAAAAATAAAAATTTTTAAAAGCAGTTTTTGTTGATGTAGCACTAGAAATATATATTTTATTTTTTTTTTTACATCGTATTTTTTTTTTACTTCGTAATCCAGGGCAGTAGTAGCTGGCTCCCAGTGTGCAATTTCCTTCTAAGTTTATGATCTAGGCACAGGACTTTTCAGTTGAAAAAACAAAGAAAAAAAACAAAGAAAGCCCCCCAAAATACCCAGCGTACATGGTGTGCTGGGACTGTTAGTGGGGCACCCCATAACAGCCTGGCAGGATGAACTCAGACCTCACATACCCATAGAAGGAGTTACCTTGTCCCAAGACATTTATTCATTAAACTGTGTTTATCCTGCCTCCCCTTACTCACCCTGCAGACTAAGCTACTACACAAGTAGTCCTATTTTTAATAGGAGCATTCATAAATAAATTAGCCTCAGGGGAGGCTGGGAAGAGGTTACATCTGTGGTTATAGATGAAACAGCTCCACACGGCCAGGATGATATTATTTACTGCTTGGTTCTGTATTTCTGCTTACTGCTTTGAAAAGCGCAGAAGACACACCAACTTCAGTGTTGAGGATGGCTTGTTTTGCAGCTGGAAATCCTGATTTAAATTAGTCTCAGTACACAATTCTGCATTTTGTTGGAAAATGGGCACTTAGTTGAGCCTTTTTCTTCCCTGGGTGCCCCGAGGAGGTAATGCATGTGCGGATGATAAACCCAACAGGTGCCAGGGTTGGTGGGTACTGGAGCCAGTTGGCTTTGTGCCGGCAGCGCACAGTAGCTATATTGTGTCTCTAGGTTTTTGTGTGCTTCCATGTCCTTGTGAGGGATGGTATAATCCAGTTGAAATACATACTTAAACTCCTGAGGGATTAAGTGTGTTTCCTTTGCTTTACAGTTCAGAATTTTACAGTTTCTTTGTTTGGGGGTTCTCAGATTGCTTAATGATTTTTTTTCCTCCCTGTTTTGCCCAGATGTGTATAATAGCAGTATTTGAACCTTACTAGGTTTGCCAATTTTATTACTCAACATATGGTATATCCTTTTATTTTTGTCTAGTATATATTTCTTCTGCTGAGAAATCCCTTGGTACAGACTTCTTCCTTACCATTCTTCAATGGTTTGGTTTGTAACTTGTTTGTACTCCAAACTTCAGCTTTTTGGTCGTTATCTGAGGGGACAAAATGTCAGATGTTTTGCTTCTGACTGAAAAGTATTGTTTAAGCTGTCACTTACTGGAAGTCCCACAGTCAATTATTGTTAAAAGAGCCCCCTTTCGCACCTCCCTGGGAAGCTGTTGCTCTCTGACATAGGAGAAGCACGAGAAGGCCTGAGATGATGTGGGTGCTGCATCAGCCCAGGAGCATGGGCATCCCAAGCCCACGAGTGGCTCCTCTGTGGGTCTGCCATTAGCTGTGCTGGAGAGCCCAAACTTCCTAGTGAGGAGGATGAGCCCACATGGGTCTGCTCAGCCAAGGCTGGTGGTGTTGAGGAGCACCTTCAGCCCCAGCCTGGATTCTTGCAGAGGTTTGGGAAATTAGTGTTTATTTCCACTTCTAAAGCATTCCAAAACCCAGACTCTTATCTGCTCTTCTCTTTGTCGTATGGGGAAGTTAGAAATGAGACCCACATGGGCAAGTTGGTTTCCCATGATACAAAGATACATTCATTGCTCCAAGCATTATGTAGTCCCTCTAAATCCCTGCATCTGTGGCTCATCCTTGCATATTTATTCTGTATTTATAGTGACCAGCATTTGCAGAGAATGTGGGCAGGGATTGTTTTCCTGGTAGGCTTGGGAGCGGATTCTTTTGTGGTTTACATCTCTATAACTCAATTAAATTGCATTAGGATAGACTTACATCAGCGAAGTTCTCTGCCTGGAGTCAAAGTATAATTCTTAATAATGATGGTTTTACAAGTGATTTTTCTTTATAAAATTTCATTACTGTTTTCTTCTGAGTGGTTTCTTAAGCTTTTCCTCCTTTGTAGCAAAGTCTGTAAGAGACTTCAGACTAAGAATATTTTGTTTGAGAGTCAGAGACTCAGAATGATTTGTAGTCTACTGAAACTATCCCAAATGTCCTATTTGCATAACTCTTGTATAAGCTTCCCATTTCAATTGTAAAGGCACAGATAACTTGAATTCTGTCATTTGTTTCCCAAGCAATGGGAATAACACATGGCTTTCTCTTGGCAAATTGTTAATGTTTGTATCTGAGTTTGGAAATTATAAATTGCTGTCTGGTGCTAATTGCTAATAATTGTAACAATAGTGTAATCTTCCAGATAATGAGAAAAAATATTATTTCCTTAAACCGTTCCTGATATTCACAGTGGTTATCTTGTTAGATGCCTTGAAAAAGGAATACAATTCTGAAGCTACCAAATATGTCAGTCATGTATCAGACAGAAGACCTAGTTAGAAAAATCCTTTTTATTTTCTTTAAATAACAGGCAGAACATTACATGATGTATTTTTCAAAACACTAATAATATCTGGCCCTCCCTTGTCTGGAACTCAACTGTTGACTTCCCAACAAGTCCAGTTACTTGGAAGCTGATGCCCAAATCACTGAGCTGTCATTCCAGTGTTAATTAATTCCTAACCTTTTACTATGATTAGGCTGGCTGAGCTTTTGGTTGCTGTACTGGGATTATCCCATTGGTGATACCTGTTGAGATATCTGTTGGCTCCTTCTGCAGTTATTCCCATAGCAGACACTTGAGGTTAGGTTTTTTGCCAGACTTAGTAACTGTGAATGAGGGTGAGTACTAAAGATGAGATAAGCCGTACGGACAAGTGGTGGGGAGCTGGACAGCTCTTTTTTTATCCATATTTCAGGGCAATGTGTTGTTGAGGCAGACAACTGGAGTCCAGAGTGTATTTTAAAATCAAATAGTCCTTTGACAAAGGCACCAAACTTGGGCAGTGTAACAGTATGACTGAAATATAGGGTTTGCAGGACTGGTAAGTAAGAAGGACCAGGATCAGCTGTTTCCTTCATTAGAACCTCACATTGAAATTTCTCCTTAAGCTTCTTTCTCAACATTCCCGTCATCCTGAGAAGTTCTACTTTGCCATGAGAAAGACACCCAGCATGTGTTTCAGTTGTATTAGGAACTGTGCCATTGGAGCTGAGCAGAGCTGCTGGCACCTCATGCTGCTCCCACCAGGAATTCCTTGGCATCTCTGGCGTACCTGGGCTAAGGATGGGATTGAACCCACTGTTACAGCTGAAGTAGCATGGCATGAATGGCACACAGGATACATTTTTGCTCCAATAATAAGATTAAAAAATATTTTAGTATGTATTCAGTTTTTAATGTGTCCTTTGGAAGTCCTGCCCAGTCCTTCTGCCTTCTGTCCCTGTAAGTGGGGAGGGTTTTTCCAGCTCAGATTCTTGGGAAGGCTTATCTTCAGGTGCTAGTGCAAGGGTCTGCAAAACCTTGGGTAATCCCACAGCTCCTTGCTCACTATTACCACTCAACTTGTGTTTTAAATGACTTAAAACAAAAAAAAAACCCAAAAAACCCTCGAAGTATTAGCTCTTAAAACTTTATCAATTCAGAAGTGTTTCTATTTAGTATAATTATACATCCATACTATTGGGTTTTTAATTAACAGTATTAGAGGCTGCATTTGGTGGAGACATATTTTGGGTTTCAGTTGTCTGAATTCTGGAGGGTTTCTGTGTATGCCTAAATTACAACCTGTATGAGCGAAGGTAGTGCTGCTAGAAGGCATTAAATTCCCATCTGGATATTGGTTGGTAGGATGTAATTTGTCTATGATAAGCTGCTCAAGGGCAGGTTGGATGGAGCTCTAGGCAACCTAGTCTAGTGGAATGTGTCCCTGACATAGCAGGGGTTGGCATGAGATGATTTTTAAGTTTCCTTCTAATCCAAACCATGCTGGGATTCTGCAATTGCTAACAATGCTTATATCTCCTGTGCCCCTATGGCAAGTCCAGAAGGATTGGTTTCTTCTCTTCAATATCCCTTTGGATGAGGCCTTTTTCTAGTGCTGAGGATTTTTTTCACTTTTCATGTGTTTCCTTGTGATGACTGACTGTGACTGTTAACTTAAATAATTTGTAAAAACTTCTGAAGAATATCCAAGAAGATCACCCTTTCTTCACAATTCCATTTTTATGATGGGACAGCATGCTGGGAGCCTGGAGTAATCCTGACCAGCGCTGTCCCCATCTCTTCTGGTTTTTTTTGCAGACATTGCAAAGTGCTTAGTGGATTTATGTCTCCCCAAATCCAGTTTGTCTTCTGTTTTTCAGTAAATCTCACAGCCAGTGCAGTCCCCCAAAGGTTGCTCAGTAATGGACATTTATGGGAACATTCTCAAAAATAACAGAAAACTTGCAAGGTCCTGGAAATGCCTTTGGATTTTGCCATAATTCAGTAAGCCATTAGCAGCTCGCTTTTTGTTTACTAATACTACCCCATTTACATATACTTGTGTGGCTGCGCATTAAAATACATGTCTTTCCAAACAATGACAAACCATGAAAATAATTCAGAGCTAGATTGTTTCATGAAACTTTTGAGTTCGGGAGACATGAAGATTTTTTCCAGCCACAGGGAGAATTGTTTTAAGGTACTGGGGTAATTTAGATTAAGAGGTGATGCTTGGCCTTAATGAGTTCTGGATTTAAATAGTGTGGGAATGGAAAAATAAGAACATGAAATGACTTCTTCAGGATCACTCTTTGGGCTATTAACATCTGACCTGGGTTGAAAACCAGGTTTCTGCTTTTTGGTTCAGAGTTTTATCTACACTTGGATCAATCCTGGACCTTTCTCAGGCAGAAGGAACAGAAAAGGCAAATAAATCTCCTTTCTTAGGGCATGACTGTGCACTAGTGCAAAAAAGGCAAATTAAATCTTGATTCAAGCAAGGCATTTCCATGGAGGCTGGGAACCATTAATGCCATTAGCAGATAGTCATCTGCAAAACTGCACTATTCTGGTCTCCCATATGCAAGAAAAATTAATTCAAATGGGAACAGGTGCTGAAAAGAACTTGCTGGGATGTGGGAGGGAGCAAGGAGGCAGACTTACAAGGGGTGGCTGGAAGAGCTTGGCTTGTGTGGCTTGGCAGGACAAAAGCTAGTGTGGATCTGATTGCTCCATAAATATATCCAGGGGTAAGTACCAGGAGGAAAAGGACCTTGCTGTGGCTGGAGAGCAGTGTTGGCAAAAGAATTAGTGGGCAGAAATTAGCTGTATGTAAATTTAAGCTGGAAATGGGATGAAGGTTTCCCGTTATCATAAACTTCTTAGTGATTTATGAACCAGTGATCCCTTGTGTATCACATAGCTCCCTGTGCTCCAGGGGCAGCACAGCCCCATCCCTTTATTTAGCACTTTATTCACCCTCTCTTTCAGCCTCCACAGGAAGGTTGAGTAACCTGCTGAAGTTTTACATCCAGCTGTTTAAAACAAAAAACTCCCATAAAAGCCTAGCTTTTTGTCTTGTCTTTGGATGAAATTACCAAAAAAGTATGAATGTTGTTTAATAGATCCATTATTTGCCTTTTTATTCCTCTAATAAGGACTCATTCTATTTGGAAATCTAGTTTTTCGGGATTTTTTTCCCTATGAGTGTCCCTGGACTGAATTTAAAATGTGATATATTTTCATCATGCAGAACAATACCTATTCCAAACAGCTAAAACCTGTCATGTTTCTTCAGTCCAAAGAGCTGATGCACGTGCCTGGACCAAGAATTAAGTAGATAAAAACTGTGAGCTTGGCGAAGCTTTCAGGTCATTACAACTACTGTGTCTGAGGAGCTCTGCTCCCTGGCAGAGCTCAGAGCTACTGTCTTGTTCATTCCCAGGGTATCCCTGCTGCCTCCTCCGCAGGCGCCGTGGCTGCTGCTTGCAGAGACCGGAGTGATTGATGATGCTACCTAATTTTAAATTGCAATTGAAGGTTTGTTAATCTGTGATCTCTAATCAGAATGCAAGTTGGTTTTTTGTTGGCTTTTATTACTCATTCCACTTTGTCCATATTAGTTAAAGGCATAATGTGATTGCTGCTCTAGTTTTCCCAATACATGGTATTCCCAAGGGATCCCCTTCACTAAAATCTAGATTTCTCTTTACAGCTTGACAGATTGCTGTAACAGCCATAGAATGCTTTCTAATACTTTACAGTTCTCAATGCAAAGAAACTTCATGTTGCTTTCATAGGTGAGAGTGACATAAATGTTAAAATGCCTCCTGTTACTTGATATTTAATTATGAAAGCATCCACTGGAAAAATAGTATGAGCCTGGTGTAATCGGCACTGGGGCAGACCTGCTAATCTTTTCATTTGGTCTAGACATCAATGATGCTTTGTACTAGTCTGGCTGTAGCCTGATAATCTAAGACCTTCAGGACTAAAAGTTTCAGGACTCTTTATGAAAGGAAAAACTCCTCCATAAAACCCCTTAGGTTTGGTAATTCCTCAGGCTGATTAAATGCCTGTTTGATTAGTTCATGGAAAGGGTATTTGGATGAACCTGACCATGGAAGCAGCTTGGCTCTATGTTAGTGCCTTGATGTCTGAGAGAGCAGGAGCCCCTGGGTGTCATGACAAGGGTGCTGTTCCTGTTTCTCATGGCTCTTTGAACTCAGATAATTCTGATTTAATAGCATTTTCATGTTACTTAGAAAGTATTTTTGTAATTAGTTATGTTCCTAAAGAGATCTACAGTTCCTGTCAATTGTTTGGAAGTGACAAATGGGTTTCCTTGCTCTTTTCTCTCTTTCTGTTGTTAAGTAGCAACAATTCTTGTTACCTATTTTAAAACAATTTAAAGATTCTAAATAAACACCAGAAACAATTGTCAACAGTCTGTTTTCCAAAACCTATCCACATACTTCTCGTGTATCACAGTCCAGTCTGTAACATTGTTTATGTCAGACCTCTGCATCTTTAATTAAGGAGCAGGTGGGAGTGCAGCAGCTGGAACCCCCTTCACCTGTAAGATGCATTGGGAAAGTCATTCAGGGTCAAAACAAAGAAATTCTGACTCAACAGTGGCCAAAACTGAAGTGGCCTGAGGAGGAGTATCAGAACATAAATGAGGTCTTGTGGTTTTGATGAGTATTTTAGTTCTTTGCATGGAAAAAATTAGATTTTATCTAGACTGGAAGAATTCCAGTGCTGTCTAAAGAAAACTTGCTGTCTGAATAAAACCACTGTCTTGTCTGGCACAGCGCTGGGAAGCGCTGCTGCAGCTCCTCCTTGGGGAAGTGGTGATGACGTGAGTGCTGGGATGGGTGAAGCACGAACTTGCCTGAACTTGCCTTTGCTGGACCAGGAGCAGCTCCCAGGGTGCCTGTGCCAGTTGCACTGACCTGCCCCAGCCAGTTCGTGTTGAGATAAAACCCAAGTCCCCTGTAATCTGATGTTACCCTAGAAATTGATAACTGTGACATTAAGGAAATACAAGCTGGGAATGCACAGTGGAATTACTTTTTGTCCTCTGGATAAGAAGGCAAAGCTTGGCTGTGGCATTTCTGCAAATCTGTCACCATGGACTGTGTGCCCAGTGTGGAAATCCAGACGTGGAAAGAGTTGGAACCCCACAGGGGTGATGTTGCAGTCAGCAACCTCAGGATCTCGTCCAGGGAAGCAGTAGGATTCTGGGGACCAGCATGGAACACCAACGAGACGGGCCTTTGTTCATGAAACCATTTATTCAGCACGAGAACAAACTCAGATCCAGAACAAAGAGCCCCGAACAGAGGTACAGCAGGGGTTTTTGAGGGACGGAACTCCTGACGGTCTCCACCTTTGAGGGTGGAGTTCAGGGTCAGGGACCACTAGAAACACAGCAAGGGAGAACCCCCCAGGGACTCAAACCCAATCAGAAGCTCTGGGCCGTCCTTCACAAGGGGTTTGGGGTGGGACAATGTAACTTTTTGTCTTCCTCGAGGCACGTCGCCACAGGGTGAGGTGGAGCTGCATTGCCAGCTTTGCTGGTTCATGCTGGGTTTGATTTGGTGCTGCTTTCCTGTAGTACCATGGCTTGATGATGGTGGAAATACTAGCCTTGTGTGTTCAGAGAGTTCTGTGTTCGTTGTTCTGTGTTCAGAGAGTTTCAGGAAAGGTGCAGATACACATCTCCTGCACTTCCAGTCCCACTTGCCTTTTTTCCTTTCCCAAAAGAGTATCTTCTGTAAAATGCAGATCATAATTTACTTATTTGTGGGGAGGAAAGACAAGAGGATACAGCAAAATTAAATAATGGTGGTTTTTTTGTCTTTCTCTTATTTCGAGTAGTCAAGCAGGAGAAACAGCCCTTCTGAAATATATTTATATAGAGATGGTGAGGCACTGGCACACATTTCCCAGGAAGGCTGTGGACTCCCCAGCCCTGGAAGTGTCCAAGGCAAGGTTGATTGAGGCCTGTAGCAAGCTTGTCTACAGGCAGGTGTCCCTGCCCGTGGTGGGGTGTTGGAATAAGATGAGCTTTAAGGTTCTTTCCAAACCATGCTATGATTCTACAATTCTGTATCTGTAAATATTTTTGCAGTCTATAACTTCTTGGAGAAACATCTTTCCTTCGTTTAATCAAAGGCTGTGTTTGCTAAGAACTGAGTGCTGGGTAATGAGATGGTTGACTAAGATGAGGTTTGACTGAAGTACTCTGGAATGAGAGGAGAAACAGCTCAAGGCAAGGCTTGGGGCTTAACTAGGACTTTCTGTGGCATCTCAGTATTTGCAGGTCATCGTGCCCCCCTTCCCTGTTATTTCCCTGCCAGCTTTTAGAAGCTCGGCTTAGTTGTCAGCAGCTTGTCTGCTAATAGGCACAACTGTTCTCTATCAAGGCTGTTTGAGCAAAGCATCTGGAAATGTGGAAATTCGAAAGAAATATCACTGGTGAAACCCAACAGAGAAAACCTGTGGAGGTTGGGAGAGGGAGCTGCCAGACTGTAAATATTTATATACTAAATGCATATGCTGGTGTGTAAATGAAGTGCTTGTAAATCCTGTGAGCAATCTTCCAAACCTGCCTTGGGTATGGTTTAGTTTAGAAAATATATTTTAAACCTTTATTTGTATGAGCATATGTTTAGAGGGACACTGCCAAGGAGCATGACAGGGGTGGGTGCCCACTGTTCTGCTAGGACAAGGCGTGTGATGCAAAGTTCCTTTTTCTTCATGGCACTTCTTTTATTTTTCTAGTTGCTGGTCCTGGGACCATAACTGGATCTATTTGTCTAATTTCTGATTGTTTTTCAAAACTGGAATTTTTTCACATAGTTTACCTCAACTTTTTAGACAAGCACCTAAGGGTAGAGCTAATAAAAAGAAATCGTATTTACTAAATCACACAATTCTGTTTTTTTTTTTTTCATGATTTGTTCAGTGTTTAAATGACTTGTAAAATGCACTTAGATTTCTTATTTATTTTAATACTTAAATAAGTAGATGGGCTATGCATTACCTTTTGCAGCAGTTTTGGTAATACAAATATCTGATCCCAGATATTTATAATTTTCAATGATTATTTTAATTTTTTTCCAAGTATAACATACAGATATAGTAACTGTGTGCTTTGATCGTTTTATTACATGCTTCCTCTATAAATCTTAGTTCATAAGGAGAATTACTGAACATTGCAATTAATTTCACCACTTCATATTTAATGATTATCATGTAAGAGCATCTTGGGACTTGTCTACACAGGAACTACAATGTAGTTAAATGGAGGGATACATTTAAGAACTTTCTTACATGGGGAAATTAATTCGAATTTTAACATGATGTGAATTTTTCAGCCTATTTTTTTTTTTTCTTGGGATGTATTTTATAGGTATTTTTGTTTTGGAGTAAGAACCTGTTACAGTTTGTTTTGCAAAATTAGTGTTTCTCAGGTATCTGCACACACTTTCATCACTGATGAACTGAAATCTGGTCAAATGTAGGTGTTTCACCATATGTTTTTGGTTGTAGAAATATGGCAATATTTATTTTGAGTTTCAGTTTGCAATGTTGGTTTTTTTTTTTAATTTCAAGAATTTCCATTAGAGTAAGTGATTTGATTTTTCAATTATTTTTTCAGAGGACCTAATAGCCTTTTATATTTTGATTTTTGTATGATTTTCCTTTTCCATAGGTGCATATATGTGTTGGGTGGCACCACATATGGATCTGGGCTCAGGGATAAGCAAATGAAATTCTTTGTTTTATCCTCTACTTGCCAGCAATGATCAGTCCTTGATGCTGGACTTCCAGTCCTTTGTTTTCTTTTCTTACACAGAATCCCAGGATGGTTTGGTTTGGAATGGACCATAAAGTTCATCCAGTTCTTCTACCCCCTGTCATGGCATGGACACCTTCCACTATTCCAGGTTTCTCCAAGCCCGTCCAACCTGGTCTAGGACACTTACAGGGATTCAGGGGCAGCCACAGCTTCTCCGGGCACCTTATGCCAGGGTCTCCTTACCCTCACAGGGAAGAATTTTTTCCTAAAATCCCAGGCAAGCCTCCCCTCTGGCAGCGGGAAGCCATTTCCCCTTGTCCTGACACTCCATGTTCTTGGAAGAAGTCTCTGTCTTTCTTGATGTATGTATTCTTCCTTGCCTATCCTTTTGATCCAGGATGAGATACTATAATGCACTTCCATTACCAGAAAAAGACTTTCCATGATTCTGGGTTTAGTTTCATGGAAAGCGAACACAATATCCAAAGCACTTGTGGTGCAGTCTGGCTTTAATGAAGCCTTTCGTGAAGTGCCTCAGTCAAGTGTCCTGCTAAATCCAGATGATTTTTTCCTTTTTTTTTTTTTTTTTGTGGTTGAACAAAGCACCAGTCACAACCATCTAGCTCTAGCAAGACCCGTGTAGTCAAAGCTTCCACTTCCCTATGGTGGCACTGACAGGAAGGAGCTGGAAATAGTCCCCCCAGAAGCTCTCAGATGGATGGATACTGGCACCCGGGGGAAATCAGGCCACTGAGGTGCAAAGTTGGTTATTTTTTTCCCAGTAGATGCTCAGAAAATTTCATATTGGACTAACACTTAGCAAACAAAGGTGACATTTGAGCCACCTGGAAGACAAACCTGACAAGAATGGCATTTCCATATCCATATTAAAAACCACTCGGAGTTCACTGCTCTGGTAATATCCATTTCACTGAGCTGCAAAAGCTTGAGCCCTTTGGCTGGACAGGGAGTTCCTGGTTTAATAACCCTTTTCTTGTGTGCAGTTTTGGACATGTGTTTTGATGTGGAGCAGTGCTGCTGTAACAGCACTCATGAGCAAGAAGCTGCAGTGGAGTTGAAGGGAACAAAAGCTACCCCAGGTTTCATGTGGAAAGCACCAATTCATTCCAACATACTGATGCTCATGCAGTGCTTACAACAAGTCTTGCTTATATGTCATTATGTTCCTTATTATGCTTATATTTTAAGAATAGCCTTCTAAGAGAGAGAATTATCTTATTTTGTCCATATCTTTTCCTTTTGGCAAAAATCTTTCTGTTGCCAGAACTCAGATTAAAATTAATGTTGTATAAGCTTCTAAGGCTTTTGAAAGGATCACTGGCACAAAATAAATAAATTTACACAAGTAAATAGGTCATTATACCTTAAAAAGAGGGGAGGTAATTTGATTTGGTGTCTTAACTGGTTTCCAAGGTAAAATTAATAGTGTGTGGAATCCCTCTTAGTAACATGACTTGGAACTATTTATTTTTCAACTCCTCTTTTGAGATTGATGGGTGTGTTATCTCAGCATTTGGGAGATGCAAGCAGTACTGGAATGACAAACATTTCTCATCAGCTTTAGAAAGATGGATGGTGTGATCACTGGAACGGGTTTGGGTGTTTGTGCTTTCCAATGGATCATCATGAGACTCTTGCTTCACTTTCATTCTTAGTGAAGGGGAAGGAGAGGTGAGACCTAATTATGGGTTTGAGATGTCTTTTGTAATGTGACTTCTCAGTGTACAGATTTGTCATCCAGCTCTCAACAGAAGAGCATAGTGATGGTCCTCCCCAGTTCATGGTCCCAATTGGTGCATTTTGCTTTTAGAAAAGAAGATGGTTACTGGATTTTACTGCAAAGCTGGTGCTAAGTGATGAGCTACACCTCGGATATTTGTTATTGTATTATTATTGTGTTGTTACTTTATTTGGCAGTTCTACACATTCTGTATAAAATTATGTTTTAAAGAAGAAAAATCCCTTACCAAAACTAACCTACTATGGGCAAAATCCTTAGGCTTGACCAGAATCTTTATATAATATATAGATACTTGTGAGCATTTCTTACATGTCTTTTGATCTGCAGAGTTGTGATAGCCTTAGGAGGAGAGAATACTTTGAAAATACCACACGTGTTGCCTGCCACGTCAAGTATCTGTGAAATTAATTAGAGAAAAAATATGTGATTAATATATTGATAGCTTTCTGGTAAGTTCTATACAGATGGAAGAGAGTGATTTCTTTTAATTTACTTTATTGCCAAGATTTAAAACTAAGTAAAACCATTGTCATGAAATGAAGTTACAACATTGCACTCACCAATTTGCCTGTGATATTCTTCCCTAACAATTAAAACTCTTCAGTATATTAGGAACTGGGCTCCTTTTGGCTCTGGGAGCACACACTGGAGGGAAGCAGTGAGACTGTTCTGCCAGTGCAGTGTAAATCCTGAAATTCCCCTTAGGGTTCCCGTGCTCTCTTTTTAGACGTTGGAACAACAGGAGAAAGTTTGGTTTAAATTTTGTTGTAAACTCTCTCCTACAGATTTGACTGATTCCCCAAGTGTACTGTATATAAAATGTGACTTGAAGTTCTCCTTGATCACATCTCCTAATATTTAAAAGTAGTAATTCCTAAGGAATGATTTTATTAGGACGTTTGAGCTGTGGGTAAGTGGAGCAAGTCAGTTCTGTGACATTTGAACATTGTTAGCATGCTGCATTGCTGAGGCATGTCAGTAAAGGCATATGCCAGTTCACACCCTGGTTCACATTTAAACTTTTTTACTGATTCTGTTACAGCATTCCTGCATTTCATCCATTGTGGGTTCTGGGGCTTTGAGGTTTTTAATATTTTGGCCAGAAGGAGCTGTAGATTTTCATTTTGCCAAATATGGCCAGACCAAAGCAAATTCTCTTTCATAGATGCCAGGAACTTCAAGTATAAAAATTAATTTATTTCTGAAAATAAAAGATATTTTGAACAAGCAGTTTATATGTTTGCACCTACTGAAATTACCTCTGCCTCCCCAAAAGCAGGCAAACCTGCAGCTGTATGTACAATGCTACTTTTGTCTGTCTTGGAAGAAGAAAAGACTCACTAATAGGATGTGTCAGCCATGAGCAGTTAAAACCAGCACATCTCCATGTGATATAAGAGAACAGTTTATGGATTAATATTCAGGTTCCTGGCAGGAAGCACATTGCAGTGGATTAGTATTCTTACCGTTTGAGTGACAATTTATAAAAGGCTGATTAAAATGACCTGGATCTGGGACACATGGGTTGGAGCCAGGAGATGTGTGGAAGTGATTTAAACCTTACCTTCCTACTTCCCCTGCTCTAATCTCCTGGGCAAGAGCAGAGCACAGTGAGGCTGCTTGATTTTATAGCTCTCTAATAGCCACAGGGGACTGAAAGCAGCTGATACTAATGGTCTGGAGGCCGCTTGAGTGACCTGCTCCTTCTACAGCCGCCTGGGCTAAATCCAGGACCTCAGGATCCTGCTGTACTTACTAGGGAGATAAATAATAAATAATAAAATTTTCACAGTTCCTGCCTCTGTTCTCACTCCTCTGGAGGAGATTTGTGTCTCCTGGTTGAATCGGGATCTCCTGCTTGACTCGAGTGCTGCATTGAGCAGCAGAAATAGTTCCCCAAGAGTTCCTGAGTAACAGCTTTATTCCACCACAGGAATTTGTCTAAGCCATCTTCAGTATCGGATTTTATCTTCAGTATTGCTCAAAGCAGCTGCACTGTGTCCAGAGGACCTGGCCTGGTGTATTTTAGGACATATTGTAACTTGAACCAGATACTGATCTTGTGCAATAGGTGAAGAGATTTTATTTGAAGTTTTGTTTGTTTTTTAAATTATACATTGCACTCATAGCATGGTGGCATTGTGACAAATACAATTTAATGCAAAGGAATCTCTTGAATAAAATGTCTTTGCAAAGTGATTCAGGGGATATTTTGGTAAGGCATAAAGGTGGCATTTTTCTTCAACCTTAATAATGGTTCCTAAAATACATAGTAATAACATAGTTCCTGAAGAAACTATGTTACACATATCAGATGCTTCTGACATCTATTTAATGATGATAATTCATCGTTAAAAACTTGCAGGGCTATGGAACAGATGTGGAGTGATCAGAGCTCAGTTGTGGAAGTGTGTGTGGAGTGGTGAAGTTTTCTTATTCCAGGGCAGTACAACACAGATGAAAGTTTCTTCATTGCCTTGTCTCCATGACCCTGGAAAGAAAGAACACTTTAACCCCTCAGTGGGAGATAGACCATTGAGTTTGCTGCTTCTCTCCTGGCTTACATGATGCATAAGCACAGCAGTGGAAACAGTGTAACAGCTTTAGCCTTTCCCTCTCCTTCTTTTGTGTCCAGGGTGACCTGTCCCAGTGACACAGATCAAAAAATGGAAAGATCCTGAGGGAAATTAGCTGATTTTTGGCCAGATCGGGTTGTTCTGTGGGTGCAGTTGGTTGGGTGAGCACAAGGGAAGGGTATGAGTTGTTTATCTAACTGAAACACATTTTTTAGCAGTTTTCATTTTAAGTTGAAAAAGAAGAGCCTGACAGCAACAAAATCCAGAATGATGGGAAGATATTCAGTGCAGCGTGTCCTGCACTTGGAAATTGCCTCCTTTGATCAAAGAGCCCAAAAGCATTGATGGGCAAGTGTACTCCTGAAAGAGGGGCTCAAGAAAGGCTTGGAGTAAGGAGCTTTGTTTGTGGATGCATTAATTGTGTGCTAGATAGAAAGGACTTGGTGGTGGTAAATGTATAAAATTATTAGTCTTTGGCAGCTGGCCAGAAAGCAGTATTCCTTTCCATGGAGGTTATTTTTCCAATGTGGATAACATGAGGTGAAGCCTGTCTATGGTATCCAGCTTTCATTTCCCGTGAAGCCATGGCTGACCTCCATGAGGTCTTGGGAATACACTAGCTAGGTGGATCACAAAATCAGTAGTTTTCAAGATGGAACAGCTTATAAGGGCCTGCTTTTTTTTAATTTTTATGTCATTTTTGTTATGTTCTCTTCTTAGCAAAATACGATTTTAATGGGAAGAGACAGACTCATTGGCGGTCACCTGCTCTGTTTCTCATTTACTGAACTAGTAGATTCATGTCTTTTTTCCTACTTCAAGCTTTGGACATCAGGTGCAATTAAAAAAATGAGGTTAAATGAGCTAGTTTTTCATGAATTGGTACTAGAAAACTTGAATCCAGATGAAGACAGGAAAAATGTTTTATGTGAAGTGAAGTAGATAATGAATTTTGGTACAAATGCCATGTTATTTAACTTGTAAAGTTGAACATACAATGAAAACAACATGTACTCCTTAATTATTATTAATTCCTTCTTGTGGCAGGCTTGGACACAGCAAGCCCAGGGTCTTTCCTTCCACTCTCACTGCTCTTCCTCAAGTGTGTGCTACAAGCACATCCACCTGCAGAGCCAGTGGTTTATCCAGCTGGGCTTCCCCAGTTACCAGCAGTGTATTTCAGGGTATGTCCATCGTCCTCTCCTCTATCCTGACCCCTCATCACTGTGACAAACCCCACATGCAGCAGCAGCAGCATTAGGAACGTTATATGTCGCGTTATGTGACACTCCATGTTATCACAGCCGTGAGCTTTTCAAGCTCCTTGTAATGGCACTTATGGTATCAAGGATGTTGTTTGGCCAGAGTACTGAGGAAGAGGCCCAAGCTACAAGAGCGTAATGACCACTTGTTTTGTTGGTCAGAGCAATTAAAAATATTTGGATGAGCTGAAAACAATCATGGAGCACTGTGCCAGGCGTGCTGGCGGCTCCAGCTGCTGCTGCCAGTTAAGGATACTGAAATACTAAATGCCATTTAAAGCCTAAGAAACTGCCCCATTCTGGGGAAAGTGTCTCTGGGAATCCTTGGAAAGGCACACTTGTGAGTGGTTAAGAGAATAACAGCATCACCTCTCGAGCACTTAAAAGCAGAGCTGGCACAACAGGTTGTTAGTCCAACGGGACAGATGTGTGCCTACCAGAGTCTGCCTTCTCCATCCTGAAAATCTCCATCCTGAAAATGACTCTAAAGTCACAAGTATCTACATTTTCTTAGCAATTTCGTCCTGTTGTATTCCCTGTATAGAGCAACAGGTTTTTAAATGCTGGCTAATAATAGGAATGTGTCTTTTGTGGGAAAAAAGAAAATAGTGTCAGATCCTTTATGTGGCAGACCATTCCAGTTTTGTGGGACATGACAGTCTGAGGTTTAGCTGCCCTCCTCTGTCTATAAGTGACATTGTTCAGGCTTGCATCAATCTCGTTTTTAATTAGAATCCTCTTTGAGATGGAAAGTATCAGAGTAGATCTGTAGTAAGACTGGGAACTTCACGGCCAGAGGGTTTTCAGATACTGCCTTTAAAAAGAAAAAAAGAAAAAAAGAAAAAAAGAAAAAAAGAAAAAGCTATTTCTAATCATTAAAATATTTGCCTTGCTTTATTTTCATATCTTGAAGACAAACAGGTGCTGTGTGCCCTTTATGATTCTCAAATATACAATCTCCAAGCCAGCAGTCTCCAAAGCCTTCTCTTGTTTGCACAATTAGGGTAGGATTTTCAGAATCACTCAGTGTTGGTCTGTCTCTGCTCTCATTGAAGTCAAACTGCCGTTGACTTCAGTGAGAATCGTGTTAGATCAGTACACGAGTGCTTTTGAAAATCCTTCCCTCCACTTTTTTTTTAGTCACATCTGTGTACAATTGAGTAAAAAGACTTTTGTAATATGCTTTAGTTATTCTTTGTTGTTTTCATATAAAAGTGATTGAAAGGAAACCAGAAGAAAATCTGTAATAATCTTGACTTCGATCTTATTTACCATTAATTATATGTTGTTTTTCTTCTCCATTTATGTAATTATGTATTACTTTATGACAGTGTAAGATAAATCACTGAAAACATGAGGAATAGAAATAATTAGGCAATACGGAGAGGAAGAACAGTCTCAAAGGAAAGTATTTGATGCTTTGTGGTCTGGTGGGTTTCCAGTGTTGCTTAAAGCAACTTTTGGCTGTGTGTGAAAAGCGGGAGACTTCATGTGAAAGGCTAATGCTGAAACCTGATGAATTTGGAGGCTGCATGGCCAGCTGTGAGGAATGGCTTTCTGGATGTCACCTTCCTGGGAAACTGCAGGTTATTGCCCAGATATCCACAGTCTGCTCTGCCACTGTGCTTTCCACACAGTTTTGGTCCACCTGTTCCTCCTTGGTTCATGCACCTTTTTGGTTTCCAGCATGCGTTTCAGTGGTGTTTCTGGTTAACTGTTTGCTCTTGGGCAATACCAAAGAAAACCAAAGAGAATCAGGGCTTTTTGTAGTTCGGGAGAATTGGGAGAACCCCAGAAACACCTAATTCAACAAGATCAGTATTTGCAAGACTTGCCCCCAATACAGCCCAACTTCACCTCTGGCTGTAGATATTCATTGAAGTGCTTTAGTGGGGCATCCAGCTGTAGTGTTCTTTATTTGTATCATATTAATGTTTGCTTGGGTTTGTAGCAAGAGATTTTAGCTGAGGAGGAGCTTTGGCCATCACCTATTGCTCATCTCCACCTCCCATTGTGGTACAAAGCAGGGGGGATTTTGGAGCCCAGCAGGAGGAGGTCACTGCTTCACTCATTAGTGCCAAAAATTTACCTGAACTGCGCTTCTGGGGGGCTTTGAAGAGAAATATGTAGATCCATAGGGCAATTCTTATATGGCAAAGAACACATGGAAGCCTGCTTGAAGTCAGGGGTGGTTTTGCAATGGGAGGACCTCAGAGTGACCTTGAATTAAATTGTCTTTTAATGGCAAGGTTCCATTCCATCTTTAGTCTCCTGGGATTATCGGTTCTGCTATAAATATGTGTGTTAAGCATTAGAGTAAAATGTTATGTCACTGCATGGCACACTGGTTGACTGTTTCAGCTGCTGCTGTTTCCACCGTGTGTCACCGATTAGAGCTGGGCCAGCAGCCAGGCTGGTCCTTGATACACTTGAAATCCAAAGTGGTCTATGAAAGATGTTTATTAGATGAAGTGTGGCAGATCTGTTTGGTAAACTCTATGGCATATTGTTCCTCTCTGTGACCTCGATGTTTTCATGTGAACAAGAGTAAAAAGTGTTGGACTGCTGTAATTCAGTAGATGCAATCTCTCCTTCATGACAGATGGATACCATGCATGAGATACCTGCATGAGAGAGATGGCAATTACATGGATGGCAAATACAGCATATACTCAAGGCTCCACTGGCCTAATTAACTGAAAATTGTAAGGCTGCTGTCTTGGGAAACTTAATAGGCGGTCTTGGTGTTCAACATCCAGAGGGTGCCAGGGCACTGAACAGGCTCCCCATGGAATGGTCACAGCCCGAGGCTGCTGTAGCTCAGGGAGTGTTATTGCAATGCTCTCAGGCACAGAGGGATTCTTGGGATGTCTGTGCAGAGGCTGCAGTTGGACTTGATAATCATTGTGTGTCCCTTCCCACTCAGGAGGTTCTGTGATTCTGTGAACTGATGGAAGAAGCAGAAGTCACCTGCAGAGGCACTGGACACGCTGTCCTCTTCCCCTATCAGTAGTCCTGAAAGTGCCGGCATAGTGCAATCTGCATCTGCAAGTTGTTGATACAGAAATCCTGCTATAGTCTTAATAAAATTATTCATCTGTGAGCCCCCTGGAAGGTCTGAGTGCTCAACCACCCTCTGCAGGCACTGCTGGTTCCAATAGGTAGCTTTAAATTAAATGTTCAACATTTCACTTATAAACAAAATGGAAACCAATGTGAAGAAGCTGAAGGACAGAAAGCCCATGAGTGTAAACAGCAAACGGCTCTGAGCAGTAATGTGACAGCTATGGTAGAAATTGTGAGATGTTTAAGATATAATTTCTGTATATTAATGAGATGAGATCTGCACAAAAAGCATGATGAGCCTGGCAGAGAAATAAACCACAGAGTACTGGCTGGTCTTTTTTTTTTTTTTTTTGGATATCATCATGTTTTAAATGTTCATGCATACTAATTAAAATTTAGGTTAGGTTCTTGACAGCTGTTGCCAAGTTTTGTCACTCAGCGCTTTTTAGATGCTGTAGATTTAACCCTTCTGGAGGCCAGTTTCCCAGATAACTGAGGGCAGATAATATTCTGCCATGTTCAGCTGAACTGATGCATTCAGACTTCCTGAGGAAAAAGCCTCTTGAGTGCTTCTAAAATATTTATTTATCTAAGCTTCATCTTACTGAATTTACTGTTCGCTGAAACAGGCAGGACTCTCTTGTCCTGGCATGAGATAATATGTTTGACTTCACTCTTTCATTCCTATGGAATGATATTTGAGATGCATGACTTTTTTCATTTTTTCTAGAATATCAGGGGAAAATAATTTCAAAGGGAGAGAGAATTTTGCTTAACATCTGGGAGCAAAATGGAGAAAGTTTGATAAATGACATTTTGCTGACATGGAATAGCATCTAGCTCAGTGGAGGAATCTAGGGCATTGCCAGTAAAAGGATTTTTAAAAGTTTAGCTCAGTTGGAAGTACAGTGCTGTGCTGTATACATATGCTTGACTGTGACAGATTATTCCAATTGTCAGATTTAAAAAAGCGAAAAAATTCAGTCTCAAGTCATGCAGTAGTCTTAATTTCAGGAGCAGCCGTGTCTGTATACAATAGACACAGACATTTTTTGACTACTTAAGTCAGCAGAGGAGATTCTTGTTCAAAATTTATATTCTGTTCAGAGGCTGATTACTGTGTTAAGTATATGGAAATATTTGATACACTAAGCATGGCATCATCAGCTTATATTAATAACCCAACTGCATAAATTTAAATTCTTTCAGGTGTTGACTATTCAACTGCTCTTCATTTTAGCCATTTTGTGTCTGAGATACATTGAGTTTAAAATTTGCACATTATTTTGATTTTATCCATTGCACATAGATCCTTTATGCATAAGCTTAAATACTGTCAAATAAGCAAAAATCGCATCATGTGTACAAGTTTAAACTGGAAGTAACTCAAAGCAGTCAGACCTTTGCAAACAGAAATAAAACCTGTGACTTACAAGAAAAAAAAAATCATAGCCCAAATATTTCCTGGAGAACAGGCTTTAGCCCTATAGTTTCTTCCCTGTCTGATGAAAAATGTCATTTTTTTTCTTCATTTACCATAATTGCCTCTGAAATATAACAATGAAACCATTAACAAAACACTGAACTGACAAGCAATCACTGGTTTCAGATCAAAACAGGGTGCTTTCCTTGCTCTGAAGAAACTTGTGTCTATATCCTATAGAGGTTCTTTGTGAAACATCCAACACTTACAGGTTAGTGTTATAGTTGAGATCTGATCTGTCCCTCCAGCATGAACTGGAGGGCAAGGACCCCTCCGTGCTTTTCTTTCAAACCAGGGTCTTCACCAGTTCTGGTCGTTAGGAATGACCCTGACCACTGCACATCAGCCATAACAATTAGTGGGTGAGAAATTTTCTGCCAGCTGCATTAAAATCACTGTAGAAGCTGCCCAGTGCTGTGCCACAGAGTCCAAGCAAAGCTGAAGATGTATGAACAGCCTCCCTCCCTCCCACTTCCTTCAGGAGTATCTCTAATAAAATTGGAAGTCAGAGATTTCCAGTTCTATAGGCATTATGTCAAGGTGATAGATGAGAACAGTAGTTCCTGGAAACTCCATATGCCTGGAAATGGAGCATATTTCCCTTGATGTACATCTGGAGGGTTCTGACAGGTTCCTGCTGCTCCCACGGTCACTGTCCACTGGCTTTCCCATAGAAGTGCTCAGAAAGTTGCAGGACCAGTAACATGGACTGTCAAAATGAAAGTGTTTGTTAATTGAGTATTTTGTAGCATAAAATGTTAAATCAACTTGCTGGAATAAATTTTACCATGTAGTCCTTTATTGTATGATCACCTAAAATCTGTCTCCAGTTTGGCTACACTGAACTGAGAGTCTGACTGTTTGGAATTATGATTTGTTACAGTACTTCTCCTGCATATCCCTATAGTTGGGATCCTACCTCAAAACCTCAGATGTAATATCAGTAAAAAATATTTTTTCTGTAAATACATTCTACTCTCTGTAAATAAATCTCTGCTTAGTACTTGTATTATTGTTTTGCGCACATAAAACTGAATGGCTTTAGATTTGCCTGGATGGCGAAGTGCATTTAGCTTTTCCAGTAATATTCTTAAAAAAACAGATCCTGCAGAAGCCTGAAGGAATTCTGAGTGGGCATGTAGTGATGTCTGAATTTTCCCATAGGTCATGTTTGAAGTCAAATTAGGTTGTGACATTAAATAACACCATATAGTGTGTTCACTCCCTCCTGCTCCAACCAGAGGCTCAGAGCAGTTCCATTAGTGTTTTACAAGAGTTAGGTTGATTTTGGGGTGGGTTATAGGTTCTGGCAAGGTAGGTGATCTTGGAAAAAACCTCAGCGTTTGTCTTTTAAAGACCAGAAGTGCAACATTTGCGGGGATAATTTGTATGAATATAAAACTGAGGTCAGGGATCTGGGTGGGCTCAGCCTGGAGAAAAGGAGGCTCAGGGGGGACCTTCTGGCTCTGCACAACTCCCTGACAGGAGGGGACAGCCAGGAGGGCTCAGACTCTGCTCCCAGGAAACAGAGATGGGAGGAGGGGGAACAGCCTCAGCTGGTACTGGGGGAGGTTTTGGTTGGGTATTAGGGAAAATGTCTTCATTGAAAGGCTTGTCAGGCATTGGAAGGGGCTGCCCAGGGAAGGTGGTAGAGTCACCATACCTGGAAGTGTTCAGGAAACCTGTGGATGTGACACTTGAGAATGTGGTTTAATGGTGACCACAGTGGTGGTGCTGATTGGACTGGATGATCCTAAAGATCTTTTCCAGCCATAATGATGCCATAATTTCCATGTGTGTGTGCAAATGTAATTGAGTATGTCTAAAAGATGTGTCAGACCTGTTGGAAAAAGAACTTGGAATCAAACTGTACTTCAAACAATAAACTTTTGGGGTCTTGTGGAAACTGTTTTTGTCCTCTGGGTGATTTTCTTTCTAAGGGGATGCCAAAAGCATTAATTCAGATTATCAAAGCTCCATAAAACCCATTTACCATTTTTGTTGTATCCCTGAACCTTCAAAAACAGAGATTAAAGCACCGGCAGATGCAGACAGGACAGTCTATGCATGGCACATTTTCCAGTATCCTTTCATTCTGATTCTTCCTTTTTTTTAATTACAGTTCTTTGAGGTTCCATTTGACTCAAATATGAACAGGACTAAAAACAGACCACTGGTGCGAGGACAAATCAGGTAAGGCAATGCACACCTGCTCTGGCTAAGGAGGAATAAACCTTTTATCTATTTCCAAGTTTCCCTCCTTCTTTAGATGACGAAAAGTAGCACTTTGAGACAAAACACTAAAAGAAATGCAACTCTTTGTTCCTTGCTATTTCTTCATGTTTATAACTTTCAGGTGAGGAGTTTGGGCACTCACAGCTATAAAATACTGAATTTCTCAATAGAGTAGAATTTCTCTTCATATTACATATTTCTTCATATGTGATGACTCTGTGCATGGTGTGGCAGCATGCAGTTATGTTCCACTGAACTTTTGTTTTGTAATAATAAATCTTAAAAATTTCCCATCTAAGGAAACAATGTGTGTTGCTTTTACATATCTAGCTCACAATTGTTGCGTCTTAGGAAATTAATTTTAAAAATTGTCATCATAAAGTGTGTCATAATCTAGAACTAAATTCCTCTCTGCAAAAAAAGTTCTACATTAGCACAGGAATTTCCTTTAAAAAAAGTCTTCCATTCCTTCTCTTTTCTTGATTATGTATCAGTTCAGTTTCTCAAGGGCTGTTTTGCAACTAAAAAAGCACAGTGAAAAGAACATCAATAAAAATCCGCCAGCTTACTTGCAAACTGAAACTGAAGGCCCAATTCATAAATGATTAAACAAACAATTTTAGTATTGCATTTCCATGATTTGTGCCAAAGAGTATTTATAACAAAATTATGTTTTCCCTTAGGCTTCTGTGAACAGTTGGTCCTATTTATTTCTGTGTTTTATCTATCACCTTTGGAGGACTGAAAAAAAACATGACAGATGAAATTACAAGAAAATTGAGACAAAATAGTCAACTGAACCTTGGGGGTAAATTCACTCTTGTGGTAAATACTTAGAGCACTTCAATAAACTTGTTCTGATTTGTTCTTGAAGGTGGTGCTAATTGCAGATTCCCAAGTTAATTATACTTAAAAACATATTTTAGGGACCACTGCAGTGAGGATATCATCTGATATACAGTAAGTCAGGCTTAATCGTGTGGTTCAGGGGACCTGAACTTCTGCCTTCCTTGCATGTTGTCCTGGCCCTGGGAGAAGAAACACTTACTAGGAAGAAAAATGGTGGGGACATTTTCTTTTTATTATTATTATTTTATTTTTATCGTAGGCTGCTAGTGTGGTTTGCAGTGCTTCTGGAGTCAAAAATATAACTAGGAAATTTTCTGTCAACTTTTAATTCAGAGAAAGCAATTTATTTTAGGTTTCTAGTGTCCTTAAATTAACTTCACTGTCATCTGAATGCACCACAGATTGGCAAAACCATATTTCATGGATTTTCTTACTTCCCCCTTTTCATATTTGCTTTCACCACAAAATGGTAATGTTGGGGACATTGGGCAATCACTCATCAATCTATCTGCCTGCCTGTCAACAGCTAATTTAAAGTTCCTTAAATTGTCACTTCCCTTGAATAATGCTGCTCTCGCTCCCTGCAGACCATGGAGTATTCAGGCCTTGAGTTGGGGTTATTTCTTCTGCAGTGTGCCAGAGGAGAATAATCCAGTGCAAGTGATCTAACCTTGAATTTTGCCACATACTTCCTGATGTTCCTTGAACTCTTTCCTTCCTGGCTGATTAAATATAACCTGTAAATGGTTATGCTAAAACCAGTCAAAAGCATACAAGACAGGGCTGGATAAATAGTACATAAGACGCTGGTGTCTTGGCTCTGGGAAAGAATCTGGAAAGTTTGGGGAGTTCTTGCCCAAAATTTGTCTGACATTTGAGTTTTGAATTTTCTTCTCTTTAGCTGCTTCATGTAATGAAACATTTTTAGTTCTGCTGTGTTACAACATCTGTGCTATCCAGTGCAAATGAGATATCATTTTCTAATCCATCTTCATTTGCACTGTTTGTAAATATATTCTCATTTTTATCTTGCTGTCCTTGCTTTTTATTTATCTGTCATAGTTGTTGTTAGAGAGCTGGACAATATGGGTAGCAGTTTCTGTCCTGAGCTTGAGATTCTTTTTGAAGAGAGAAGGTTGTTAACTCTCCATCATGTTGGCTCTGGACCTCCTTGGAAAGGCTTTCAGTGGTGGCTTTGATGTGACTCCTGCCCACTAAAAACTGCACTGAGGCCAGTGAGAGACTTTTAGAGGTTGTGCCATCACAAATAGAATTCTTACGTGCTTTGAATGTAGGGCCAGAATCAAACTGGTAACCTCAGTGAGAGGATCTTGGAGTTAGTGAGTCATGCAGTCCCTAGATGAGGTGGTGTCTCCATTTTAAGCAAGATAATTCACAGAGGTGGCTTGTTAGGACATGTTAAGCTTTTGTAGAGAAACTATTCCTCTGTGTTTTGCTTTGTGGCCTCTGTTTGCAGCTTCAGCCCCTAGTTTGTTTAGGGTTAAGATCAGCTGTCTATTCTGAGTGATCTTGCTTCCAACAGTGTTTCTCCCCTGAACAATGTTTCTGCCTGAAACCTTCACTTTGAGAAAACACCACAAATCTGTCTCAGGGGCTTGTTTCCCTGCATACACATTCATGTGGTTCCCAAGCCCCTACATGTCACCATTTTCTCTGAGCTGCTGAGGACTTGCAGTTTTCTTTTGGCATTGATGAGGAACCTCAGTAACTTTCAAAAAAAGCTCTGTGGCCAGGGCTGTACTTTGAGGTGTGGAGGTCTGGCTGGAGACAGTATTGTTCTCTTACTGGTGACATTGAAGAGGTCTCAGCTGAGCAACTTTGGCCCGTCCATCATTCCCTGTGAGCCAGGAGCCAGTTCTGCAAAGATCTCTGGAAGGATGGAATTTGGAAAAGTAATTTTGCTCCCTCCTTTGTGAAGTCTCTCCATCGCATCATCTTGATAGCTGAAACAATTACTTAGTGGCTCAGTGTCCCCCTGCTTTATATTTTACATATTTGGGCTGGACAGTCCATAAAGGCAATGACACAGACAGGTTCTGCAGAGCTCGGGCTGCTGAATGTAGGGACAAGAGCACATTTACCTTATTTGCCAGTCTCTAAACCCACCTCTCGTGCCCCCAAGGAATCTTCTGACACTGTTGGGAGATTTGTGACAGACAACACCAGATAGTTCATTGACTGCTTGCTTTACAATGTTCAATTTAATTTGTAATGCTCTGAAAAAATGTTCTCTTTGAGCAATGGGATGTAACCATCCTTAATCTCTATTCAGAGAATAATCAGAAACATCCTGTTGCAAAAACAACAGGAGTAGACCCGAGCACAGCATACCACTGAGTGCCATCCATCATCCTGACTGCCCATGTGTCTTCCTCCTCTGACCCCTCAAGTCTTGTTTGGAAATACAAACAGCTCAAGATGTTCTTTATACTTCGGCTGCAGTGTTAAACTCATTGAGCATATTTGTGTTCTGCCTTAAAATAACAGCTGATACTGTTTCCTTCTTTTCCTTCGGTGAATTTGTTTTGTGTCACTGACGAGGAAAAATTTCATGTGCTCACACAATCTTAGATTCGTCTAAAGTGGCAGCAGTTTTTCCTGATTTCCTGTTGGGTGTGATTTATTCCCTTGGTTTTTAAGGTAATGGATTTAATTTTCCTGCAGATTAATTTTAATAAATCTCTACTATGAGCTGCAGTAGCTGAGTGAGATCAACCCCAAGGGTGACAAGTGCCCTGCTCTGCTATGTTGTGCAAAGTGACAGATTTGATCACCCTTTACCTGCACACACTCCTAAAAAGTGGCAGTTATACAAACTTAAGGTACTGCTGGATCCGCTCTGCTAATCACTAATAAAATTTTTCATAGTTGTATAAGAATTGCTTTTCATCTGAAAAGAAAAAAAGACCTTAAACAGTATGTTCTAAATAACAAATTCATGGCAGTGTAGATATTGTTCAGTTCTGCTCCTGTACTATTTTGCAACTTACAGCTGTTGTCTGTACCCAGTCCTTTGGTTTGGCCTCAGCAGTGGCTGCCTGGATGTGGGCTGATGGCTTCTTCCTTGCTTGCCTGGACCATGAAGCATTGTACAGGTAGCTTCAGAGGGTGGGCTGGAAGGGGCCTCAGGAGAGATGAAGACCCATCTCCGGCTCACAGCAGTCTTAGCGCTGAGACCTGGTTGCTCCAGATCTTGTCTCCAAACTCTTCAATATAATGGCTTCAAACTGCAAAAGAGTAGATTCAGATTAGATCTTTGGAAGAAGTTCTTCCCTGTGAGGGTGGGGAGGCCCAGGCCCAAATTACCCAGAGAAGCTGTGGCTGCCCCAACCCTGGCCATGTCCAAGGCCAGATTAGACGGGGCTTGGAGCACCCTGGGATAGTAGAAGGTGTCCCTGCCCATGGCAAGGGTGTGGAAAGAGATGAGCTTTATGGTCCCTTCCAATCCAAACCATTCTGGGATTCTGTGATAAAACTAACATGCTATGGAATTTATTGATATTCTTCTTACACAGATTATTTGTACTCAAGCTACTTTTCTATACCCATTTAAGAAGTTTAAGTCTATTAAAATAGCAGAAGGCGGCACAACACTGCTTATGCCTTGAATGCTTTAACAGAAGTAAATCTTTGTGTTGTTAGATGAATATTTTTTCCAAGAATCCCATTACCCTTTTCCCTTAGCAATGCCCAAGGAGCTGTGTTCTGTCTGTGAGCTTTCCACTTCTCATGTTCACAGTTGATGGTTACTGCACTTAATGGAGGCAGTAACACTTCTACTGATTGATATTTCTGAGTGGAGCATTGTCTTGGCTCAGTTTAAACTATAAGCTGAACTCTTGAAGAATCAGACCAAAAAGGGCTCTTATGCTATTACTATTTCTCACCAATGGGTTATATTTGTGAATAGTAGTCACAATTGCAGATATGGAAGTTGGGTTTTCATGAATTAATAGAAAACTGCAACATGTGAAATCTTATTTATTGAGATGCACATTGTGACTCTAGACTTATTCTATGTAAAGCTGAGTTTTTCAACTCTGCTGCCTGTAGCAGACCTACTATTACAAGCGTAACAAAACCAGTTCACGCTGAAAAAATGTGTGCATTTTAAAACAAAGTTTCTCCCATAATCACTGTGGATAACTCAGGGTAATTAGCTTGTTCCTTTGCTTAACACTAATGTAAATCAGGAATGTTCCTACTGACATTAGTGGAGCTGCATGGATGTAAGTGAAGGAAAATCCATGTCCTGGGCTTACACTGAGACCTGCATTAAGTGTTTTGCTAGCTCTGGTTAAGCCAGAGATCTAAAACCTCCCCAAGGGTCTTGGTACAACTTTGGGTCCCCTTTAGGGCTCAGCCGCTGCTTAGCTGGTGGCTCTGCTCCCTTGGGTGGTCATTTCAGACAGGTTTCATTCTACTTAAGTTAAAACAAATAAAACAAAAACTCCATAAATCTAAAGTTCTTCAAGAATGATCATTTTTAAGAGATCAGATGCTCATTCCCTGCAGGGGAACATTCTGATGCTTTGTTTAGAAAATACCTCATTTTAAAGGGTCTGCCCTGAGATCTTTTTGAATGATAAAAATGTTTCTTTTTTCAGTGGGAGGCTTTCCTCTTGTTTAAACAGGGCACAATTCAAAGCAGGCACCATCACAGCAGCCTTTTCAAGAATTTCTTATCCTGCTTGTATTCAGGCTTTACTATTAAAAACAAGTAAATGCATTCCTTCTCCACCACCACCCTCCTACCTTAATTTGTTTTTCTACCCTGTGTTTTCCAGGAGCTGTTATTGGCTGTGTTTGGTAAACAAGAAATTTAAAAAGCAGCTTTATATTTTTGACGTGTACAATTGCTTGTAAAAATGTACTTCTTGCCTTTTGAACAGTGGGGTATTTTACATTTTTTTTTCTGGCATGGTCATGTCACAGAGAGGTGTGTGGGGAGAAACCTTGGGGCTAAAACATAGTTTAATGAGAATAAAACCCACATCTAAAGAGGGTCTAACGTAATGATACAATGCTTACTGTGTCTCTTTCCCAAAGGGGATATGGTTGACAGTATTTATATTTCAATTATTTATTCATTGCCTGCATGGGATGTTGATTAAATGGTTCTAAGGTATTAGAGGCCTTTTGTAAAATACACAGAAAAGCGGTGATACTGCACATTATCCTCAGATCAAAATGTGTGTTAGGAGGAAATTATATGGCTCTAACTACATATGTATTTTGTTTCTTAGGGCAATAAAGAGGGTTGTTTTATTAACTCCACATTTAAATTTGTTTCAGTTGAAATGAAGCAATTGCTGATTCTCCAGCTCACTCCTGCCCAGGCCTCATTCGGCCACAGCTCAATACAGACATTCCTTTGCAGGCAGCTCTGTTTGGTAAATATAAATCCTGCAGAAACACTTGACCCCTCATGCCTTGCTGCTTTTCAGCTCAGCCTATGGGTCTTTACCCCCAAATTATTTATCTGAATCTTTAATTATATGTGGGACAGTTGATAAATCAGAGTGTGCCTTGCCCCACATTAGGAAACATCCCACGTGCTCATGTATAAAGCTGAGTCACAGTACATTTGGCTAAATAGCAGCTTCTTCTGCTTGTGGAGAACATTGCAAAGAAGTGATACAGGTTCCTAATGGAGTTGTCTTATCCTCTCATGTCTGCTCCTCACCGGGGCGGGGATGGTGGGGGGGCTGTGGATAGGGCCAAGGGAGCTGGAGGGAACCGAGCCATTGTGCACTAATCCTGCCATCTTTGTGTCTAATCTGAATGGGCCTCTTGGACATTGATTGCAGCCATTGCCTCCTTTCTTCTTTAATTGACTAGTGATGAGTCATTTTCTCCAAAGGTGTTGTTAAAGTGAGTTTTTACAAACAAACAATATTTAAGCTCGAAGCCCAAGATCCTTTCCCCATCTTGGGGGCAGTGTTCCCCTGATGGCTCTTCTTCCCATGTCTGTGAAACATTTCAGGTTTGTATTTGTAAATTCTGGCTTAATGCAGTCAAAACCTCAACACTTTGTTCCCTGTATTAGTATTGAACCTTATCTGGTTTAACCACAACAGTGTCATCATTCACCCTGTGCCAAGTGGTGTAGGAAATGTCACTGCTCAACAAGTCCATTATGGAGCTGCCTTTGATTAGGAGCTGCTATACCCTGAGATCTGTTTACAGTGAGTCATTGTCGTGGTTTTAAACCAATAACTAAGAAAATTACTTATTTCTTGCTGTGAGATATGGATTAGAACAAGAGCAAAACAGGCATAAAACTTAAAAGGAAAAAAAAGAAAGTTTATTGACAAACTACAATAATAAGAACACCAGAATAAACTTCCAGAAAAACCTTTTCATCCCCTGTCTACCTACTATTCCCTTGTTCACATGACAAAAGAGACAAAAACTTTGGAACTTTGATGGTTAAAACAGTCCCAATTCTTGCTACAGTCTTTTCACCAGTCTTTGTAGAGAAACAGAAGTTTCTTCCTGTTAATTTATGGAGTTTTTCACAAGAAAAACTATTTTTGTTATCGTTTTCTATTGCCCTAATGTTAGCTGCCCAGAGCTGCTATTATTAGAGCCCACTCCTCCCATTTTCACATCACTCTGAAGTGTGTATGGGCCATGAGTCTAGGGATGGTATTTTTAAGGATAAGTTATTCAAAGGCAAAAAAAGTCTTCTTCATCTGTTTCCGTGAGCTTCACCAGAAAACAGTTTTCCCATTGCCTCTCAAGGCTTCAAATCTTCCAGCACTTCACTGTACCATAATTACTCTACTTTTTACTCAAAATTTACACTTTGAACACTCTATTCCTCCCTATATACTGTCATGAATTAAAGGAGTGTTTTCAAGACCTTATTGTCCATTTCCATAGTTTTAACAGAAAGATATTTCAGCTTAATTAAAGCATCTTCTTAATTCTCTACCTTTTCTGAAGCTTCTTTTCTTTCCTGTCACTGGTAGTTTATAAAGTCTCTTTTCATGTTGATCACTCTCTTTTTCTCTCTCTGGATAAAAAGATTAATCCGCAAGTCTCATCTGAGTAATGAAAGAGTTAAAATCTTGCCCAAGCTGTTGTAGGTAGTTCTGTGGCCCCGGCCGGTGCAGGAGCTGGAGCCATCTGCGATGGAAAGTTCTTCATGGCTGCTCTGGAGAGTGTAGTCGCCACGCCCAGCCTGCTGCAGGTCTAGAGCCTCTCTCTTTCTTCACTCAGCAGTTTCTAGTGAATTTAGTTACAGCAAAAAACCTGCAGCCGAGCCAGAGATCGGCTCGGCCCGGCCCAGCCAGAGCCCGGAGAAAACCTTCCACAGGGCCCGCATCCCCCGGCCGGGAGACGCTGGGCCCAGCCCAGTCCCCGCCCGGCCGCATGGCCGGGGCAGGGAACGGGAGGCCTGGAGCTCTGCCGCCCTTCCCAGCCAGGAAACAAAGAGAACCGAGAGAGCTCTGGTTTTACACTTTAAGGTAGGGTTCACAAGTTGATCCCACTTTTCAATGGCCTAAACTGCTGTCAGTTCTCAGCAATGACCGATAATTGGTCAGGAGAAAAGACTCCAGGCAGTTCCCAGCAACTTAAACTTTCTTAAAGGTAAAGTAACTCCATGACAGTCATGTTAGAAGTGAATTTCTCTCTGTGAAGGACAGAGTTTGTCATGTCTCATACAAGTTATAACTTACATGTTATCAGCTTCGCAAGTCAGATATAAAAGAGGTTTTTCTTGTAGTTTAATTAGCTGTGCAAACACAGATGCTTGCTCTCTGGTATCTATTACTAGAAAAGTTGCATTCCTGAGGTTGAGATATGTGGAGAACTGCTTTGATATGTTTTATTTAGTTATTTTTTTATGAATAAATTTATATTTATATTATTTATATATATTTATATATATATATATTTATTATTTATATTTATAAAATTATAAATCATGCTGGAAAGGAGCCACAGTGACTCCTATTGCTGCCTATGTGACAATAATTATGTTCTATTCATGCATTTTGATGGTATATGAAAGGCTTTTCGTTTTGTTCCACTCAAAAACCTCATAATTCCAGATGGTAACTGTAGATAATCTACCTAGATAATAGTGTAGAAATCCCAAAATACAGCCATCCTCATCCTCTTCACTTCTGAGATAAGACTTTGCAGCTAAGAGTTCTCTCACCCAAGCTCTGGATGTCAAAGGCATGTTTGCAGTGGTGCAAGATGGGCAGAAAGGATCTGGCTGAACTTGAAATTTTTTCAGGCTCAATCTGCTCCATTTCTCTTCCACGGACTGGTGTCTAGAAACTGTTCCTCTTCCCATGGCAGACCTTTGTTTCTTGTCCTGCTCTCTTTTGCTATAGTGAATAACTTAATTTCTTCATTTTTATTGCTCCTGGAAATGTATTTAGAAGCAGTGTTCCCATGGTGGGATGACCGGACTATCTTCTCTCTTTTGTTTTTTTGAAGAGCGGGTTAATAAATATCCTAGAATGTCAGTTTTCTCTGAATGGGATTGAGATCTGGCCTGAGAATGTTCTTTACCCACTGCTTTCCAAATGTTATCTGAGGGCTCAGCAGAAGCATATGTAATATTTAATCATTCTAAATCAGAAAAGTGTTTCTGGAGAGACCAAATTATCCATTCTGTTTGTCAGGTGTTGTCTGGCTCTTAAACAAAGAGAGAACTTAGATTTTGAAGTAGAATGAATAGATCATTTAATTGCCACTTTCTAAGGTTAGATTAAAGAGGAGGATTTAGTTTAAATATTATGGGGGACATTTTTCAGATTTACTGTAGGTTTGTCCTGTAAGCACTTAAAAAAAATATTTACATTTTCATGACTGTGGGGAAGCTGTGAATATTATTAGTCACCCTTTCACTCCTACCTAACGAAGACACATACCACAAATGTGTTGACGCTCCACAGGGTTGCTCAGGGTTGTTATGATTAACATTCTGGTGTAGATATCAAGTGTAATAAGAGCATAAACATTGTAAGTATAGGTCCTTTTCATTTGTAATTCTTTATTTCCAAGTGAAGTGATGAAGCCCAATTGGAGTGTCTGCTTAATAACAAAGAGCAGCATTAAAGCTTTATTTTTACCTGAACTGCAAGTCTCCCCATGGTACACTGAGATACCTCATCCCAGACCTGGGCTCAGACCTCAGGACAGGCTCACAAAAACATTAAAAAAATAGATATTGGTATTGTTTGCAGGGAGTTAGATGAAAAAATAAAATTTTTTTGAAAAAATGAGTGCAGGAGATGTGTAGGAGAAAGCTCAATGCTGAGGGTGGGACTCTTGATCTCTCCTTCTTTGTTTGAGTTGAGATTCATGTATCACCTTAGTGAAACCTTCATCAAAATCAGTCAAGCCAATTTTGATTTACTGAACCATAAAAAAGAGAGATTGTCCCTTTCAGGATGAAATGATTGTTTTAAATCAGCCATGTTTGTTTATGATAGTTTTAAAGCACCTCAATCCTAGCAGGAGATACAGAACATCTGCAGCTTGGGTTCTTGAGGAGTGAAGGGAAAAAATTGCCCCACTTTGCGTAAAATACGGTGTTGATTATACTTTTATACAATGATACACACCCATGGCAGGGTGACCTGGGCTACATGCTTGGTCTGTTTCTTCTTTGGGAGAGAAATTATTTGACACAAACAAGCAGTGTTTTATCCTAGCCTGTGTTTATTTACACTGAATACACTTTTGAGCAAGTATATTTGATGGCAAAGCCAGAGCTGGTGGTGATTTAGAGGCAAAACTCAAAAAGGCAACTCCATGATGAGACTTAGCCAGTGATACGTGTTTATCCATCACTGAACTCCCTTTATGTCAAATTCTCCCTGTATGACATTCCTTGGGAGATTATGACATCACTCACTGAATCCTTCCCTGTTTCCCTGTGGATGGTCCAGCTGTCATTCAAAATCACATCCAGGTTGGTGCTGATGGGCCTGGCTGGGCCCTATGGACAAAGGAAAGTTACTAGGGGTGATTTCTTTCAGAGAGATTTGAATTTTAAAGAGGTTTACTTGAGGATTGAGTCTGTAAACTCTTTTTCTGCAGGCACAGTTGTTGTGGTGTTTAAATGTGCTTAAATACTACCTGTTAAACCAGCTCCTTAGATTTTTGGGGAGCACCTACCACTCTCATACTTCCTCTTAACTTTGAATTCTTCCTCAGCTCAGGTTTTATGTTACAAGTTAGGTTTAGAACTTTTCCATTATTTTCCTTGGGGTTTTTGTTTGTTTGTTTGTTTGGAGTTTTTTGGGTTGTTTTTTTGTTTTTTTTTTGTTTTCCCACATTTCAGGAAAAGTACTGTCCAGTCTGAGGTTAGCAACATCTTTATCATAGTCATTACCAGAAGTCAAATCACAAAAAAGATACAAAAACACAAGTAGGCAGAATTGCAACAAGTGTGTTCTGGCAGTCTTATAAATCATGGTACACCCAGTTAAAGGGGATTTGATACAAAAGTCAGTAATTGTAGTACATGTAGAGTCTGATCTGCCACAGCAGCACATTTTTGGGGATGAAATGCCAGATACTGACAGAATGTGGATACTACTTCTTAACCTGTGAAGACAAAATTAAATAATTCATGAAGAAAAAAAATAAGTACTTGAAAAAGCGCCCCATTTGTTTGTCTTCAGCACTAAATGGTAGACAAGCTGTATTCTGATATTTACAGTTGATAGAGAAAAAATTGCATTCCCAATTAAAAGTGTAGTTTAGTCTCACATTTTAGTTTTAAATCCTTCATCCTTTGTCATGACTCATGAACTTTCATGCGTGACTGAAAGAGAATAAATGAGTATCTATTAAGATCTTTCTCAACATTTTCTCCTTTAAAATAGTACCATTTTAACTCATTGATACATAATATTAAGTTTCATATAATTCTGGTGCTTTGCAAGTTTAAGCTTCAATCAGCAGCTTCTTGGGCTTTTCATAATATTCAGCCACAATGTACCTGTAAAAGACAATATCAAATTGAGAGCATGAATTGCTTGTGTTAAGTAAAGTTTCTGACACTGAATCAGAAATACATGAAAGAAATAGAGGTCTGGCAGTACGTCCATTCTGCCAGTGTTACAGCTATTTTTTTTCCCTTTTAATTTGAAGGAGATCTTTCCATGGCAGTAATCCAATCTATAATTGGCAGTTGTAGTTGAATGTAAAAATATTTTGCTTTGAGTCCTTATAAACCTCAGCCTCAAAACTGTACTAATTAGGGGTCATGATGTATTACAGAATCCCAGAATGGTTTGTGTTGGGAGGGACCTGAAAGACCATGTAATTCCAACCTCTCTGCCATGGACAGGGATGCCACCCACTAGATCAGGTCATCATGTAACCACTTTGATTCAGAATCTCATGTCTGAATGTAGATGTTTTTTCTGTTGAGCACATCCTCTGTAGAGTTATTTGGGAGCTTTATCTAATTTTTTTGTAAAAAGAATGTAGAATAATTTTAGTAAAGTCATCAGCAATGAAGCTACTGATCCACGCAGTGTTGTTCCAGTTCCCATTAGTAGTGTTATTACAGTGGAACTTTTACAGCTGACAGTGGTCATGGATATGGTTTTTATTACTAAATATAGAAATACACAGTCTGAAAGAATTTGTGTGGAAAATTAAAATTTAATTTCAGATTTGGTAGATTGCCATAATTCAGCATTCTGCCGTGATTACTGATTTATTTTGAATGCTCTGGGCCTTACCTCAAACATAGAAACTGTGTGAAGGGATTTTTTTAACCCTCCATCAAAAATAATTTCAGGGATGCTACTGTTGCTGTTTGGGGCAAAATGTGCCTTTTCCAGCCTTCTGGCTCATTTCTTGCAGTCAGCTGAGTTGGCGGCACTTGTGCCAGCAGGCGACTCCATTGCCAGTTCCAGGCATGCATCCATCAGGGGAAGCAGGGCTAGAAATGACACAAATGCTGTCCAGATGTGTGCTTGAAGGAGATAGGCCTGCATCCCTGTTACCTCAGCTGTGGGAGCAGGAAGGCTTCTGATAGTCTTCATAACACTCTGTGCTCCTTCTGTCTTCTCCAAATGGGACGGGATTGCCTGCTCTAGCTCCTGGGGTTCATTGATGGCCTTCCCTGATTTTTCTGGTGGATCTCTAAAAGCTGCTGAGCAGAGTTCAGCAGTTCTTAAAGAAAATAAATATAAGTTTAAAAAAATACTTTTGGCTGGTGCTCCTCCCACTGAGGGAGGTGATCAAGCCATAGCCCAGTACTGTAGGACAGTCATGCTGACCAAAGGCACAGCTCCTCCCCTGGGACTTGTTTTCAGCAACTCTTAGTGTTGCCTGGCTGCAGGATTGAGAAGATGCCAGGAGATGAGCAAAACTAAATCAGCAGTTAAGGACGAGTATGGTTTTCTGCATGAGTGTAGGTAGACATCTCCATGGATGTCCTTTTTCGTTCATGGCTGTGGGCTTCTGCAGCCACAGAAACCATCAAAGGGATGGTCCTTGAACTTCTGTTTGTGTAACCTCTCATTGCTGTTGGAAAAAGGTGAAGCATTCAGACTGATGCTTTTGTCTGAATTTGTAAGTGGCTTCAGAAGCCTTAAGACCATACTACTGACCTGGAAAAAATTAGGGAAAAGAGGAAGGGGCTTCCTCCAGTAGCTTTGTACTGATGAGTAGTCTGAGGACATTTTTAGTACCTAGAGAGTCCAGAAACAATAAGCAACTTAAGATGCTTCCTCCTGAAATCTGATTTTAATTATGGTTTTGGAACAGCACTGGACTCGTATCTCAGCTTGTGATGGTGAAATGTAGTTGCAGATGAGAATCACACTTGTGTTCTTTGTCTGCCAAAATACCTTCTCTTGAGCTCCTGCTATTTTCAACCCATCTGTGCAGGAACCTGGTTCAGGCTGTCCCTCTTATTACAACAAATTGTTTTGACACTATATGCAGGTAGAATTTGGACCCAGAGTAACAATATTGAAGTTAATCTGAGCCATCAGTCTCACCTCTATTGTCTCAGCATTGTTTACCTGCCACCATGGAATATGCTGGTCAGGGATAATTTAGTACCATTTCTGTGGGTGAACAAGGGGAAGAAGTACAGTGGTCTTGTTGAACCTGTGTCTTGGATGACACAGAAAACTAACCAAAACCTAAATGCAATTTTTGTCTCATCAAAAAGTAGGTAAATTGCAGTTTAATTAAAGGGCAGAATTTGTGCAGAATATTTGCTTTTACTAAAATCCCACACAGAGGAACAGAAGGGTACGTATTTGACTTCATTTGGATATAGAAATTACTCTAAATAAAGTTTCTTCTCTTTCCACCCTTGTGACACAAGCCCATGCCTGGATTCTTCCTTCACCATCCCTGCTCTGCTTATTTTAGAGCATCACATGCATTTGGCAGAACGGATCCATGGTCTTATGGCCTGAGGGGCAGTTGTCAATACTAATGAGATCTAATACAGAATAACTAACTGGGAATTTAAATGTTCCAAATACATTAAGGTACTCCAGACATGCTGCAGCTAAACAAAAAAGCATTGTTGTTTAGGGTTTTTTTAGTTTAATTTTTTAGAAGTGTGTGACATGTCTATGAAGGGATTTTGACAGTCAGGGAGAAGATAGGATTTATTACCTTTTGTATTAGGCTTTGAATCTAATTTTCAGATATATGTACTTATACCTCACCTGCTTTTATGTAAGGATGTTTGGTGTGCCCAGTTTCCCATTAACACATGGTCACAAATTAAGTTTCTTATGTATTTGCTTAATGTCTGAACAGGAATTGCATAGAACTGCTGATTGAATCAATGTACCTATTCAGGATTCATATGTGCTTTGTGTCTGCACTTGAATGGGAGTGTCAGTATATTCACAGGAATAGGTTAAAGCATTAGATACTGATACAGGAATTTTCCGTATTTTCAGGTATTCATAGGTTTTAAGAGGCATTTATGTCTTGCTCTTTTCTAGGTTTTGTTTTGTTTTTTTTTAATTCTCTAAACTTTTGCTCCATTTTTAACGCTGTTAAAATTGTTTTTTAGATTGTAGTTCAAACTACTTTGACAATTTTCTTCACAAAATGTTTGGGCAAAGCCAGCACAGAAAAGCATGTGCAAGTAGTCCCGCTGTTGATCATTATAGACATGAAGCTTGCTCTACTGATGCTGTGAAATAGGTAAAATACTACATTAATTTTATAGACAGGCAAATGCTTTAATTTGTTTTTGCCTCTTAGTTTTTCCAAGTAAGGCTGTGAGTCAGGAAGTACTATTATCCATAGTTCTGGAGCCTGTTAAATAAATTTATTTCCTGCACATGTGTGAAAGCTTATTATTTACATATAACCAGGACATCTGTAAGTGGTGACTGGTTTAGAGGTTATGTTATTGCACAGGAATTAAAATATGCTGGTGCATCGTCCAAAGCCTCCCCACTCCTCTGGATGAGGGTCCACATGGATGCCTCGTGGTCATGTGTGTAGGAGATACCTGAATAGCACCCATGTGGAATTCCTCCTGCCTGTTCCCATTCCCCCCAGCACCTCTGGGGCGTCCTTGAGCAATCCTTCCCAACCCAACCAGCAGGATCTCACCACAGCTGAATGAGGTGAACGTGGGCCTCATCTTCCTCCTGCTTCTCGTTCTCCTCTTGGATTCTCTCAGTGGAGTGTGACTGGAGTGGGGCCATCTTGGGTGAACTCCCTGGGAAAGTAATGACAACACATTTTCTTTGCATCAGGAGAAGTCTGATTATTTGCTAGTCAAGCTGAAATTCTCAAAAGATTTTAGTTGAAGGTGGATGTCTTTTAGCACTTTTATTAGGTAGATTTTGGCCTATTTGTTGTCAGTAGAGGAGAGAAGAGGGACAAGGCAGAACAACTAAGCTTTGGTTTGCCTTTAGGAGGTGCCCTGTGTGGTGACATACTGGGTATTTTTAGAGTCGAAATTCCAAGAGAACTCATTTGGCACTTGTAGTATTTTTCCAAAGTCTGATTTTAATCAGCCAAATAACTGAAACCAACTCCTCCCAAGAACCCATCATAAAACCTAGTTTCTTACTCAAGATGTTTGCTTTCTGAGCTAGCTTCCTGGCCAGTTTTCCAATGGAAGATTGTCTATTTTTCCCATGGGAGCGATTCCCTCAGCAAACATGAATGCCCAAGTGCAGTGAGGCGTATGTACCTGCATCAGTCACCAGCCTGCACTTACTGCATGGTGTGGTTTAAGGATGAAGGAAATCGTCAGAGATGCCTCAGCCACTTTTGAGCATCATGTGAGAATTCCCTGGCATTGGGTTGCATGGATGCCAAGGCTGACATGGGCTGCGTGGTGGCATGAGGCTGTAGTGGGAGGAACTGTGTGAGGATAAGATGGTGGGGTAAATTCAGTGACAGCTCAGTATCTCAGCCTTTCCCCTGCTCCAGGATGAGATGCTGGTCTCCTGTAGTCCCTTGATGAGATGTGGGCAGCCTAGCAATGGAGAGTGCATCAAACTAGCAAACATCGCCCCATATACCTGAGTACTGACAAGCAATGTGAGCATGGACATGCACACTGGTCCCTAGAAGACATTACCTAGTAGAAATCAGAATACCCTTTAAACTGCTGTGATTTAAACCTAGGCTCAGTCTTGTCTCGAAATCTGCAGCATCACTGAAGCAGAAAGAGCATCACCAGTGACTGAAATCTCTCTACATTTTCCTCAAATATTTTATTTTTTACAGTGAGGAGTTGCTTATACTTGTCCTAAACCTTATAAGCATGACAAATTTACATGAGAGTGAGTTGATTTCTCTTCTACCTCGGGTCTCACCATGAAGGAAATTTTCTGATTTCTGATTGCAGTGTCTATGTGATGCCAAATAGTATTTTAAAAGGAAGTTATAACAAAGCTGAGTCATCAGATCACAGTTTTACTTCCTAATCTCAGCTGGAGTTCCAGGAACAGGCCTTTGTAAGTCAGACAATTACTATTCTTTGTTGAGGAAACACTAGAGAGAAGTAGAAAATATGATGCTTTCAGGATGTCTGAAAGTAAAGTAGTTCATCTGCTTAAGAAGAACCACCCATTGACTTTATGCCCTCCCCTGAGACCATTAGGACAATTATAAGCACTGATCAAACTGCCTCAAATTGACCAGAGAAGTTGTGGCTGCCCCACCCGTGGAAGTGTTCAAGGCCAGGTTTGTTGGGTCTTGAAGCAACATGGTTTAGTGGAAGGTGTCCTGGCCTTTCAGAGAGGGGTTGTAACAAGGTTGTATTTAATGTCACTCTCAACACAAACCATTCTGTAATTCTGTGGTTACATACTGTGCCTCCAGGAACTTCGCTTGAAGAGGCAAAAAGGAAGAAACAAAAATGTGTTCTCTTCCACCAAGATTACAGCAAATCTTTTCAAAGTCTCAGCCACATAACTTCATCCCTCCCTTTTGATAAAGCCTTATTTTTTAAAGGTATTTTTCTGATCCATTGGTTGGAAATGAAGGCAGCAGACACCTGGGATCAGGGCTGGCACCAAGGACTGTTGGTGCTGCAGGGAGGCAATGTGGGAGAGGCAAAACAGGGTTCATCCATGGAAGAAGGCTTTCACTCCCACCCTTTGCCTTCCTGTCTGAGACATGAAGGGCTAGTGCCTGCTCATGGTGGGTAGTGTTTGTTTGAATTGGAGACAAGTAGATAAGTCTTCACTCCTGATTAGTGAGAAGAGTGCTTGTTGCATTAGATCAAACTGTGCTCTCATTTATGCTCATTTATGAGCCCTGCAGGGCGGATGTGGGCAGCCCAGCCTAGTAGTGTCACATTGAATCCTCGAGAGTGAGTATTGTGTGAATCTGGTGTTTACTGTCAGGAATCTATCAAGACAGATTTGTTTAATCAAGCCCAGTCAGGCTTTCGCTGTAGAGGGGCAACATCTACAAAGTACTCCAGCATGTGTGGTCAGCATTGAGACCACTGGCAGTACAGATTGTATTTTGCTGCCTTTCTGCAAAGGAGCACCACAGGCTGCAGAACCAGAGGGCACAACTCCTTTCCTGAGAACAGCCTCAAATTTTATACATCTCATTGTCAGTGAAAGGCGATGATGTACCCTCCCTCGACTCCTGCTGTATTGGTAACACCAGGGCTGATAAAGCTGAGCAGAAATGTGCTCTGTGCACACTGTGTTACCTAAAATCTGTTAATGGTTAGGAAAAGCTGTGTAAAATTACTTACCCAATTTAAATTGAAGGCATATCTTTAGAGTAAGATTTGCTCATTTTTGTTCTTCCAGGTATTTAGGATGTCTGTACTGTATTGGTCTAACAAACATCTTAAATATCAAAATTTGACTGGCAGGATTTTTTGCTGATAAAACTCTCATAAAATTCATCCCCACCAGCAAATTTTTCTTATTTTCTTCTGACTGTTGGAGCAGTGCTTGCAACACGTATTTTAGGGTTAAGGATTTGACCAGAGGGCAGAGTGGATTGTAGAACACAAAGGCTACATGGTTTTCAATTAGACAAAAGAGGTAAAGCTGAACTCTTTTTAGAGACCTTCATTGCAGGCACACATATTTTCTGCTTTTACGTGGGTGACTATGAGTGTGTATTTAGCCACAAGGGTTATTGAGTACAACTGATGTAATGGCATTTTCCAGAGGTTGCCCACACCACATTATTTCTTAGAGGCTTTTAGTTCTCTCTGTGTCTTAGTTTAGGGCAAATTAGGAAGGAAAACTCCAAATGGGGATTTCCCCAGGGAAATGCCCCTCCCCACTAACTGGTCAGGGAAAAGAAAAAAAATTCCTTAGAGAGAAGTGGAAAAAGCTGTTTATTTAACAGAAATTGAGTAATATTAAATAATAAAACCTCTTGCTGTTCGATGGGATGGCAAGTCTAGGAAGAAAAGTCCTTTTCATGTGGTGTAGCTCGGCTCGCTCAGGTTCTTATCAGTCCCTCCGGCGCTGGAAAGTGCCGAGGCCCAGGCTCCGGTGGGCCCCAGGCGTGAGCTCCCGGGGTTTGGCTGGGTGTTCAGTCCAGAGCAGGCTTGCACAGATCCAAGAAAATTGGGAAAAAAACAAACAAAGGTCTAGGGAACTCCTCTGCCTCAGCTAGCTAAAACTAACTAAAATCCAGAGAGAAGCTCTGTCCCGCTGTCTGTCCGTGCTGCAGACACCGCAGTCCAGGAGCGGGATGTGTGGGAGTGATGTTTTTCCTTAACACAAACTGTGCGCTTCTTCTTCCCCCTCTCTTGCTCTCAAAGCCAGTCTTAAAGGTGCAGAACTTAATATATAACATAAACCAGACGATTGGGGATACCAGTATCATAAAGTCACCCCAGGACATTCCACCCCTTATCCCCATATCGTCAACTTATTATCAAAATTAATATATATATATTTTAACCCTACAACACATACATTATATACAGACAAGGGCATTTATTCATGATTTTCACCTAACCATCAGATCTCCCTGAGGTACACATTGCGTTGTTCCATCTTTCCGCATTATCCACCATGTGCAACCCGGTCCTTGAGCAAAAACAACTCCACGAATGGGTTTGTCTGTACTTGAAGTAGAATTGATCCAAACTGTCTTTCCTAACAAACCTCTGAGATGTACTGCTGGGACTTTGTCTCCGTCTACTTTATGCAGGGGCTCGGATTGGGCTGGGCCTGCTCGATTGGTGGAACCTCGGGTATTAACTATCCAGGTGGCCTTTGCTAGATGTTGCTCCCAATTTTTGAAAGATCCCCCACCCAACGCTTTCAAGGTAGTCTTTAACAGTCCATTGTACCTCTCCACTTTTCCCGCAGCAGGTGCATGGTAGGGGATATGGTACACCCACTCAATGCCATGTTCCCTAGCCCAGCTGTTTATAAGGTTATTCTTGAAATGAGTCCCATTGTCTGACTCAATCCTCTCAGGGGTGCCATGCCTCCAAAGGACCTGCTTTTCAAGTCCCAGGATGGTGTTCCGGGCAGTGGCATGAGGCACAGGGTAGGTTTCCAACCATCCAGTGGTGGCTTCTACCATTGTGAGCACGTAGCGCTTGCCTTGGCGGGTTTGGGGCAGTGTGATGTAGTCAATCTGCCAGGCTTCCCCATATCTATATTTGGACCACCGCCCACCGTACCATAGTGGCTTCAACCTCTTGGCCTGCTTGATCGTGGCACACGTCTCACAGTCATGGATAACCTGGGAAATACTGTCCATGGTTAGATCCACCCCTCGGTCTCGTGCCCACTTATAGGTGGCATCTCTACCCTGATGGCCTGAGGCATTATGGGCCCATTGAGCTAGGAACAACTCTCCCTTGTGTTGCCAATCTAAGTCTATCTTTGACACCTCTATCTTTGCAGCCTCATCCACCTGCTCATTGTTTCGGTGCTCTTCATTAGCCCTACTCTTGGGGACATGGGCATCTACATGACGGACCCTCACAGACAGTTTCTCTACCCTGGTGGCGATGTCCTTCCACTCATCAGCAGCCCAGATTGGCTTTCCTCTGCGTTGCCAGTTGGCCCTTTTCCACCTTTCCAGCCATCCCCACAGAGCATTGGCTACCATCCATGAATCAGTGTAGAGGTAGAGTTTTGGCCACTTCTCTCTTTCAGCAATGTCCAGGGCCAGTTGAACAGCTTTGAGTTCAGCAAGTTGGCTTGATCCACCTTCTCCTTCAGTGGCCTCTGCGACCTGTCGTGTGGGGCTCCATACGGCTGCTTTCCACTTCCGGTTCATCCCTACGACGCGACAGGAACCATCAGTGAACAGAGCATAGCGTGTTTCTTCTGCTGGCAGTTGGTTGTACGGTGGAGCTTCTTCAGCTCGTGTCACTTGTTCCTGCTCCTCTTCATCAATGAGACCAAAGTTTTCACCTTCCGGCCAGTTTGTAATTATCTCCAAAATCCCAGGGCGATTTGGGTTTCCTATACGGGCGCGCTGCGTGATGAGGGCGATCCACTTGCTCCATGTAGCGTCGGTGGCGTGGTGGGTAGAGGGAACCTTTGCTTTGAACATCCACCCCAGCACTGGCAGTCGGGGTGCCAGGAGGAGTTGTGCTTCTGTGCCAATCACTTCTGAGGCGGCTTGAACTCCTTCATAGGCAGCTAAGATTTCCTTCTCTGTGGGAGTGTAATTGGCTTCGGACCCTCTGTAGCTTCGGCTCCAGAATCCCAGTGGTCGGCCTCGAGTCTCCCCAGGCACTTTCTGCCAAAGGCTCCAGGACAGACCGTGGCTCCCGGCTGCAGAGTAGAGCACGTTCTTCACGTCTGGTCCTGTTCTGACTGGGCCAAGGGCTACTGCATGGGCGATCTCCTGTTTGATCTGAGCAAAGGCTTGTTGTTGTTCAGGGCCCCACTGGAAAGTGTTCTTTTTGCGGGTGACCAGGTAAAGAGGGCTCACAATCTGGCTGTACTCAGGAATGTGCATCCTCCAAAAACCTATGGCACCTAGGAAAGCTTGCGTTTCCTTCTTGTTGGCTGGTGGAGACATTGCTGTGATCTTGTTGATGACATCAGTAGGAATCTGACGCCGTCCATCTTGCCACTTTACCCCCAGGAACTGAATTTCACGAGCTGGTCCCTTAACTTTGCTCTTCTTGATGGCAAAACCGGCTTTCAGGAGAACCTGGATGATTTTCTCTCCTTTCTCAAAGACCTCTTCAGCCGTCTTTCCCCAGACAATGATGTCATCAATGTACTGCAGATGTTCTGGAGCCTCACCCTTTTCCAGGGCAGCCTGGATCAGTCCATGGCAGATGGTGGGGCTGTGCTTCCACCCCTGGGGCAGTCGGTTCCAGGTGTACTGCACTCCCCTCCACGTGAAGGCAAACTGAGGCCTGCATTCTGCTGCCAGAGGAATGGAGAAAAATGCATTGGCAATGTCAATAGTGGCGTACCACTTCGCTGCCTTGGACTCCAGCTCGTACTGGAGCTCCAGCATGTCCGGCACGGCAGCGCTCAGCGGTGGAGTCACTTCATTTAATGCACGATAGTCCACAGTCAATCTCCATTCTCCTTCAGATTTACGCACAGGCCAGATGGGGCTGTTGAAGGGTGAGTGGGTTTTGCTGACCACCCCTTGGCTCTCCAGCTCTCGGATCATCTTGTGGACGGGAATCACAGCATCTCGAGTTGTTCTATATTGTCGGCGGTGCACCGTTGAGGTGGCAATTGGTACTCGCTGTTCTTCCACCTTTAGGAGTCCTACTGCAGATGGGTTCTCTGACAGTCCAGGCAAAGTGTTCAATTGCTTGATGCCCTCTGTCTCTACAGCTGCTATCCCAAATGCCCACCTAAGCCCCTTTGGGTCCTTAAAATACCCACTTCGGAGGTAGTCTATGACCAAAATGCATGGGGCCTCTGGGCCAGTCACAATGGGGTGTTTCTTCCACTCATTCCCAGTCAGGCTCACATCAGCTTCCACTAAAGTAAAGTCCTGTGATCCCCCTGTCACACCAGCAATAGAAACAGATTCTGCCCCTACATATCTTGATGGGATTAGGGTGCACTGTGCACCAGTGTCAACCAAGGCCTCATATTTTCGTGGTTCTGATGTGCCAGGCCAACGAATCCACACAGTCCAAAAGACACGGTTTTCCCTAGCCTCTACCTGGCTAGAGGCAGGGCCCCTCTAAGCCTGATTATCCTTCTTTTCTTGGGTATATGTCTTGGAGGTTCCTTCAAGGGAGTCAGACATGTCATCATCATACTTGTCAGTTTGACTACAGGTTACTGGAGCGGCTTTCTTTTTGGTAGAGTATCCCCCCTGAGTCTTGCTGTCTTCCAATTCAAGCATCCGTTTTGCCAGAGCAGCAGTATTTTCCATCCCATCTTTTCATGTTTTCTCCACAGTCACGTAGGAAAAACCACAGCTCAGCTCGTAGCTTTTTCTCTCTATCTGGGGAACTTCTGCGTTGAGTACCAGGGCTCCTGGTCTGTACTGCCGAGACTGGAAGAAGGTCCTCCCTGAGTTTCTTGAGATTCTCCTCTATTTTGTTTTGGAAGTTTTGCATATCTGTTCTCACAGTTGCAATTGTTGCCTGCATGGGGCCATGCACGGTATCTGCATATGCTCGAAGCTTCTTCGCCATATCCAGCACAGTCTCCTCCCGGTCATCCCGCTTCATTGTTGCTAAAGCAGAAGCGTATTCTTGTGGCCCAAGTCGAACAAGTTTTCGCCACATCACAGATGTACATGGCACCAAGTCTGGGTTTCTAGTACCTAAGTCACCCACAAAGACAATCTCTACTATTGCCATTTCTCTCAAACGCTGAATGCCTTGTTCTATGGTTTTCCAACGAGTTTGCTGTATATAGAGATCGTCTGCACACAGATATCTTTGTGCCACGCTTCTTAGGACCCGTTCCCAGAGACTATAAGGGTCAGCCCCCCTCATCATCTCCTGGTCAATAACCGGATCGTGTGACAGGGACCCCAGATGCCTCGCTTCAGTGCCATCCAGAACTGTAGCCTCACCTGCAGCATCCCACAGACGGACTAACCAACTAATTATAGATTCATCAGCTCGTCGAGTGTAATCTTTTCTCAGGCCACGAAGGTCCTTCAGGGAGAAAGGTTCACCAGTGCCTTCGGATTTTTGATCAGTTGCTGGTCTTGAGGGTCCTTCCCCCGCATCACCATTATCATCATCTACTGGCCGATCGGTTTTGGTTTTGAATTTCATGCCTCTCGTGGCAGGAGCAACAGACACTGGCTTAGGCTCACTGTCTGGTTTGACTGCTGGCTTGGCTGCAGCCTGAGTGACTGGGGTAGCTGCTGATTTATCTGCCTGCCCTACAGTATCTAGCAGCGTGCGATAAGCATACGCTAGGGCCCAGCTTATTGCAATGATATTTTTCTTCTTAGAATCATCACAGCAATTCTCTTCCAGATATTTCCCTACTTCATCTGGGTTCTGAATTTGTTCACGTGAAAATTCCCAGGCTGGGGGATCAGAAAATTCCTTCAGAGTCCGGCCCATTCTCTCCCATTCTATACACCACTCAGGATTTCCCACACCTGAGTCTACTTCTGGGGCAGGGGTCTCGTTGGCTCCTCTGGATATCTCAGCCCTCACTCTAGAGAAGTTGCAGACCATATAGAGGAAGCTCAACAGCTGAACTACCAGGAAAGTGACCAGGAATGTGGTATCCTTAACACTCAGGGGAAACTGGATATTCTCAAAGAGGGACATAACAGATTCAAAGGAGAAGAAGGAAAGAAAAGGCTGAAAAGCCTCATCCCCTGGTCTTCCTCTAACAAACTGGGTGCTATTACTAATAAACTCCCAAAATGTGCTACTGGGACTGGGAGGCAGGGTTGGGCGAAGAAACCATAAACCAAACATACCTGACAGAAACTTCAGTAGTTCTATAAACTTCCTATAAATCATTATCACCGAGCCCAGCACAATAACCATTCTAATCCGTGCCCCTCTACTGTGAAAGAGGGCAAAGACAGGTATTAAAACCTCAAAAACTTTTAGGGACCAGGTCCACATGAAGGCCTCCACCCCAAGAGACATTATGTATCCAAACAACATGGCTACTGACTGCTTTATCCCAATACAGAATAAATACAACCAACACTCAGTACAGGTTTTTCCACTTTCTCTTGCCCCTGTTCAGGCGCCAAAAAACTGTATTTGTCTTAGTTTAGGGCAAATTAGGAAGGAAAACTCCAAATGGGGATTTCCCCAGGGAAATGCCCCTCCCCACTAACTGGTCCGGGAAAAGAAAAAAATTCCTTAGAGAGAAGTGGAAAAAGCTGTTTATTTAACAGAAATTGAGTAATATTAAATAATAAAACCTCTTGCTGTTCGATGGGATGGCAAGTCTAGGAAGAAAAGTCCTTTTCATGTGGTGTAGCTCGGCTCGCTCAGGTTCTTATCAGTCCCTCCGGCGCTGGAAAGTGCCGAGGCCCAGGCCCCGGTGGGCCCCAGGCGTGAGCTCCCGGGGTTTGGCTGGGTGTTCAGTCCAGAGCAGGCTTGCACAGATCCAAGAAAATTGGGAAAAAAACAAACAAAGGTCTAGGGAACTCCTCTGCCTCAGCTAGCTAAAACTAACTAAAATCCAGAGAGAAGCTCTGTCCCGCTGTCTGTCCGTGCTGCAGACACCGCAGTCCAGGAGCGGGATGTGTGGGAGTGATGTTTTTCCTTAACACAAACTGCGCACTTCTTCTTCCCCCTCTCTTGCTCTCAAAGCCAGTCTTAAAGGTGCAGAACTTAATATATAACATAAACCAGACGATTGGGGATACCAGTATCATAAAGTCACCCCAGGACACTCTATTATACCAAACACCTCAAGCAAGCACACGGGAGGAGATCCACACCAGCAGCAAACATGTTGGTCTGGCACAAGGAACCTCAACTGAAGTTTCCTTAGATTTGTGGCATCATGCTGCCTGTCAAGTGTGGTTCTGGTAGCCAAACAAAAAATCCTTGTTCATGCTATCTGGATGTTTATTGTGGAATTTATTAGCAGAAGTTTACATAGCTCTAGCCACTTTCTGACAGATTTTAATAAGAGTTTCCAATCTTCCCTAAGCTCTCAGCTGATCCGCAGTAGAAATGCACAGAAATAATTTGCGTCTCTGTTGTTTGCTGATTTCAACCAAACCTAAAATATCTTCAGATAATTTCAGTTGTGCTAACAAGATAACCAGTTTTGATTCTGCTGCCAGCATTGTTTTGGCTCCCTCTGCTTAGTACAGTGCATCAGATAAATGGGGGTCTAGAACATTCAGACTTTTTTCAGTAAAGTCAAAGAATGCTTTATTCCTGTTGATGTAATTTCAAAATGATTGAATGTATTTTTTTTTTTCATAAATGCTTCCTAATTTTGTGTCTAACCCTGTTCATTGCATAACTGCAATCAGTTAAAACTCTGACAAACTGCACCCATTTTAATTTACTCTAAACTTTTTTCCAGAGGTTTAAATTTACTAAAATTAAAATGAAGGAGGAAGATCTGCTGAAAGCAGCATAAGGGAGAACAGTTCTCTCATTACCTGCAGAGCTTGAAATTATTTGGTGAACACAGCAATCACAAGATTAAGAATCACCTCCATTGCAGAGCTGTAGCAAGATTGTCTTAGCATTTTGGAAAGGCTTTTGTTGGGATGGGGGCTTACACAGGAAAATTTAGGATGGCTGAGTAAAACAATAACAAAAATTCAGTCTTAGTTTTGGCGGGGAGATCACAGGAAAGGGACAACAGCCATTCTCTGAGGCCAGCTCCTGCTCAGCATGTGCCACATGTCTCCCCACAGCCCCCTGCTCGCTGTCTGCTTTGCTGCCTCCTGCGGAATCCCGGGAATTGCCCTGCTCACACTGGGAGTGAACTCTCTCACCGGGGCCCTGGGAGCCTTCAACATCTTCCTCTACACGTGCTGCTACACACCCCTGAAGAGAATGAGCATTGCCAACACGTGGGTGGGAGCTGTTGTTGGGGCCATTCCCCCCATCATGGGCTGGACTGCAGCTACCGGGAGTCTGGATGCTGGTGAGTATAAAACCCTTTCATCAGGGCAAATGGTTGTCAGAGTAACTAAAAAACCTACTCAAAAGGCAGTAAACTTTGTTCTTTTTGCTTGTTGACTTACCAGCAGGTTGGACACAGCTTGAAGCAGCCAGGTTTAATTGAAGGTGCCCCTGCCCGTGGCAGAGGGTGGAAAGATATGATCTTTAAGGTCCCTTCCAACCCAAACCGTTCTGTAATCCTGTTGTAAGGCTTTGAAAGCAGCTAATTTTGGTAACATTCTCCTTACGTGGATATTTCAGGGCAAACCTGTGCTGATAAAGCAGCATGTCCTATTGAATATATGTTTTGACCATTTAAAAAAAAAATCCAGAAAGAAAATAGCATCTTTGGTATTCACATAGGAGAAAATGTTACATAATTTCAGGATTCAAACCATGTTCAAAATTAAAACCGTATCCAGTAAGATCTAACTTGCAAGGAACTTTCAGCTGAAAAATTCCCAGATGTGTTTTAATGTCTTTCCACAAGCCAGAAAATATCCTGGGAAGATTAATTTGTTGGTCTATTTCTTAATTACCCATTTCTAAACTCTGAGTTATAAATGCTTCTTCCCCCTTCTTGAAAAGCAAACGAAGATTTCTATTTTAGTAACTGTGAACCATTTTTACATCCCTTGTAAAACACTGATCTCTTCAGCAGCTCAACTCTGACACAATCAGGCCTTGTTTTTCCTGCCAGCTAGAAACTTAAGAATCAAAGTGTCTCCACAAACTTATAGTCTGAAGCAACTAATGAAGTGCAATTAATAGGTCGGTTAAGAATTGGTTTAGTGCACACTTGTCCCACAGGGGGGCATATTTAAGGCTTGAATGATACTTTCAAAAACAGGGTTTTTAACCAGAAATTATCAGAATTTGTGCAAAATCCTTTATGCACTTCCTAGTATAAGTCAGTCTGGGCTGGCTTTGTGTCCACATGTTCCCATACAGATCGAAACCAGAGCAAGGATGAAAGGTATTGTGGGGTTTTTTTTCCATTGTGTGCTGCTTCTATACAAATATTTGCTTCTCTGAAAGTTACTTAGACCTAGAAATTATATGTAAGAGTGTGTATAGTTTCTTGTGTTAAAGACTGCATAACAGACATTGTTAGCAGCTCTGTACTTTAGAAGTGGGAACATGACAAAAAAGGTGTTGAGGGGCTGGAGCGTATCCAGGGAAGGGAAAGGAGCTGGGACAGGGGTTGAGCAGTGGAGGGATCTGGGAAGGGGGATCAGCCTGGAGAAAAGGAGACTCAGGACCTTCTGAGCTCTGCACAACTCCCTGCCAGGACAGGACAGCCAGATGGGGGTCAGGCTCTCCTCCCAGGGAGCAAGGGACAGGATGAGAGGAAACAGCCTTGAGTTGTGCTGGGAGAATTTGGACTGGATATTAGGAAAAGCCTTCTCCACAGAAAGGGTGGTCAGGGATTGGAACAGACTGCCCAGGGTAGTGATGGAATTGCCATTCCTGGAAGTATTCCAAAAACATGTGGATGTCTTAGTTGAGGACATGGTTTAATGGTGAAGGTGGTGGTGCTGCTGAGGTGATGGATGGACTTGATCTGAAATGAGGTTTCCAACCTTAATGATTCTGTGATTCTATAGAAGTAATTTAAAACCAAATGTATATTTTAAAGACCTTTATCATTCTAGCTGCAGATACTTAGACCTTGACTCCAACATTGTTTGGGGATTTCTGTGTTGGTTTTGCCGCTATATTGCAGGGTTGGTGTCCAAGAATGACTCATGTTCCTGTGCTTCACCTGCACAGTTCAGCCTGGAGGAGCTGGAGTGCAGAGCTGCATGTCTCCAAAAACTCTTGCTGTAGAGGCCAGTGAAAGGCCAGCATGTTAAACTGGTACTGATTGTCATTAATTTGTCAACTTGCTCTTTGAGACCTATTTTTCAAAGAGCAAAGCTGTACCTGTATAGAAGCAGCAGGGAGGCCCGCTGGTGCCCAAGTAAGCTCTTCTCTCTAATTTGCAGCTAAAATGTGGTTATGTGTCCCTGTGCCAGCTCTGCTGTGGAGGGAATTATCCTGTCCCTGTGACAGCTCTGCTTTGGGAATGATCCCTGGCAAGATGATAACTTTAAACCACCCAAGCAGGCTTTGTCAGAACATGTGAATCTGGTGCATAATTAGTATGTTCTGTCTAGCTAAAACTTGTTAAACCCAGTCTGCATCAGGGAGGCCAGGCAGCTTATTGAATAGAGAAAGAAATGTTACTGAGCTGGTACTGGTGTTTGTAATGAAGCACACCTGGGAAGAGTCCTGAAAATGGGGACTGGAATGTAATATTTTAGTGCATTTCATTATTAAATGAAAATAAGGAAAAACCCCAACACAAACCCTATGAACACTTTTACAGAGAAAAGAAATAACTAGAAGAAAAGGGTAAATAATTTAAACTATGATTTTCAGTGTTAAACATTCTACTTTTGCAAATAAGAGAGTCCAGCCCCTCAGCAGCATCATATCCATGTCTAATACAGGCATGCATCCATATACAACATGCAGATCTGTGCCCCTTCCTTAACCATCCTGGTCTTAGTTGTTGAGCTCATTAATAATGTGTAATTAGTGTGGAGACTTAACCTAGTTTTAGGTAGAGGTGTGAAAATGCTTTTGCACCTCATTTTAAAAAAAATCATTCTACACTGTAACAAAGCGTAATGTGAAGGAAGGTAACTAATGAGAAGGAAAGTTCTCACTGCTAAAGTGGTGGGATTTTGAGTTTACATTTTCCTGTGGATTTTCTCTCCTTGTAATCTTCTCACAGCAGCCACATTGTTAATGTTGCTAGTTACAGGGACAACATTATTTAAGTGTAGCCCTTTCATTACCATTTTTGCGGGGAACTAAGCATTAAACTGTTGTGTGTAACAGTTAGGACAGCCATATCTTATGCTCCCTTCAGAATTTCCATGACATATCTCCACAGCTGTGAGATATCTTGTCCTTTGGGAGAGTTGGAGATTGTTCCTTGTTTCCAGTTCCAGAGCTAATAAAAAAAGTATTCCAGAGTGGAGCAGCCTTGTTTTAATTTGTCCTCATTTTGATTATGACTTTTAAAGATGAATGTCTTGGCATACAAGAAACAAGTACTGTATATTTAAAGATAGAAATCTGTGACCCTCATATTTCCAGTGATGCAAACACTTGCTATAATTCATAGAACAATCACAGAATCATAGAATGACTTGGGTTCATAAGGAACCTTAAGGACCATCCTGTTCCAACCCCCTGCCATGGGCAGAGACACTTTCCACTAGATCAGGTTGCTCCAAGACTCATCCAACGTGGCCTTGGGTCCTTCTAGTGATGGGGTAGCCACAGCTGCTCTGGGCAGCCTCTGCCAGGGTCTCACTACCCTCTGAGCAATTTCTTACACTATATTGTGGTACTTCCCAGGAATGTTTGGTTCCATTTCTGCCCAGATAGGTAACTTTATTTATATGCTCTTAAGCCTGATTGAACATTCAGCCCCCAACCCTGGATTTTGTGCCAATGTAATTTAGGGAAAACCTCCCATTTCAAAATCAAAAGATAAGGTTATCTCTGGGTAGATGTGGAGTTCCTTGTTGTGGGTTTGGGGGGAGGGTTGTGTTTTTTTAATGGCAGCTGTTTGAAACTGATGAAAGATGGGGAATGTTAACATTTCCTTGCTGGGGGAGTGAGTGCAGGTGAGATGGTCAGAAGTGCATGATAAATATAATTTATCACATGGATATCAGTGCCACACATCTGGGATTTTTATGCAGAACTTAACTGCCAGCCTGTGATTTGCAGTAACACGTTTGCTTCCTTGAAAGCAGATTTCATTGCTCCTTCATGGGACTGTTTGTTTCTGAAGAGATTTGTTTTTCTAGTAAATCAAGATACTTTCAAATTATTTTACAAGGGAAAGACTAGCAGGAAAATAATGACATTCACTTAAAACCTTAAGTGATAGCAGGGAGACAGGAAGATAGGTCAAACTTGGCAGTGTCCCCTGTTCTGTGCCAGATCCCCCTCCTGTATGGAATCTACAATCAGAAGTACTCCTGGCTGTGCCAAAATGCTGCTGAGCTTGTGCACAGGGATCCTTAGAAAGAAACAGAGTTATTTGTAAAGAGCTGTTTATTTGTACACAAAACAAAATTTGTATTTTATTTGTGTGTAAGAGGCACATAGTGCCTACATGCTTTAAATTACCCTTGTGCTGCTGTTCTTTCTCCTCAGACTAATGCCCATTTAAACTTCTAGTTAACAGAAAACTGAATCTGGAGTAAATGTCTCCAAATGCCACAGCCCACTTTTTGCCTTGTACGTTTTCATATAATCATAGAATGGTTTGGATTGGAAGGGACTTTATAGATTATCTCATTCCAACCCCCGCCATGGGCAGGGGCACCTTCCATTAGATCAGGTTGCTCCAAACCCCATCCAAGCTGGCCTTGGACACTTTTAGGGATGGGGCAGCCCCAGCTTCTCTGAGCACCCCGTGCCAGGGCCTCCCCACCCTCACAGCCAAGAATTTCTTCCTAATATCAAATCAAAATTTCCCCTCTCTCAGTTTGAACCCATTCCCCCTTATCCTGTCACTACATTTCATGATGCAGAGTTGTTTTCAGGATTCCTTGTAGGCCCTTCAGATCCTGGAAAGTGCTGTGAGGTCTCTGTACAACCTTCTCTTCTCCAGGGTGAACAGCCCCAATTATCTCAGCCTGTCCCCTTAGGGAAGATGCTTCAGTCTCCTTATCAACTTTGTGAGCTCCTTTGGGCTTGCTCCAACAGTCCCATGTCCTTCTAACACCCAAGAACTTTTGTGCTTCTTCCACTGACTCTGCTCTGCTCAGGTGCCAAAGGCTGGATCCCACTGGTGAGCAGGATTGGTGTCATGGAGCGGCGCAATTTGGTGTCATGGAGTTCATACAAACCATCCAGTGAGATGGAAGTGACAAGCAGGGCTCCTCAACCTAATGTGCTTATCAGCTAAAGGGATTTATTCTGAGTAGGTGGTGGCAGAGCAGATAAGGGTCCTGACAGTGTGTCAGACATTGCAGAGTCTCGGCCCAGGTGCCATAGGTATTACTGCACCAAGGAATGTTTATCTCAAGAGACCATTTAGTTTATCAGATGCTCCACTCCTGGTCTTGTTTCCCTGAAAGACATCTTGTACTGATTTTCATTCATTTCAGAAATTTAAATAATTCCTCAGGGTATGGAATTTATAGACTCAGTATCAATTGTAATCATGTGGAGGTTGATTTTTAAATTGCCTTTACTTTGTAATTCAAATTGTGTTATATGGTAGACATTAATTATGTCAGCCAGCATCTATTTACAAAAGGGGATTTAAAAACAGGCAGTTCTTATCAGCTAGTGACATTTGGCAGATGGATGGTTTCGGTAACAAAAAAAGAAGAGTAGGAAGGAGGGGGCCCTGTGCCCAACCTGCCAAAGGCTGGAGTCACTCATACTTCCCTGGTGTAGCACTTGTCTGCCAGTAGGAGGGAGAGAAAAACAGCTTAATTGCATGCAATTGTGTCCCTTCCAGTTAAGCACTTGAAGCTTTCAAAGCCCCTTGATGTGGGAGCAGGTCTGGGAGCCAGCCGCCAGAGCAGGGTGACTCCAGCGTCCTGCTGCCGGAGGAGATGAGGCTCCAGCTATAAACTCCCACTGGTAAACTCAGCTTTTCAGGGTTTCACTTCCCAGATGAAAGAGCAGAATTTGTGGTCTGTTCCAGAGGAAACAGAGATATTCATGTCACTGACATATGAGACTTGGAGCTGGGGGCCCAGGAGTATGCTTTGTGGGGGTAAAAACTGTAAAAAATGAGGCAGAGGGACAATACTAGTGAGCAGCTGGTCCGAATTTAGGACAAAAGCCAGGGGACTATTTTTTTCTTCTTTTCCATCTTCATAAGAGACAAAAGAAATGGCAGTTCCACTGCTGGGGCACCTGGGGACTGACCCCACAAGTTCACAGGCAGCATGCCCTTTGCCCAGTTCTCTATCCCGTGTGTGTCTGATGGGGCAGCCCCGCACCCCTGGGTGTGAAACACAACAACGACAGAGAAATTAGGGTGGGGGGATCTGCAGGAGGGACTCCCACCCTTGGGCTAGTGGCAGCCCTGACAGAGCCTGAAAGAGGCGGCTGATGGGGAGCCTCGGCATGGCTCTGCAGGTTTGCAATCCTCTGCAGAGTCTGGTTCTTTGGTAAATGCTTCCTAAACATATTTGCAGAAGACTGTATTTTCATCTTACCCAACAGGCTTTTCTTTTATGGCATCTCTTGCTGGGGTTAGCTAAGGTGAGTTATATATAGTGTTGTTGTTTTCTCAGCCTTGCCTGTGTAATGAAAGGTGTTTCCCTGTGAGGCTTTTGGCTGCAGTAACTTGTTGTGTGTCACACAAGAAGTGTGCATGCCTCTGTGTATCCATACACACAGAGCTTTTTTCCATGTGGTGAGCGTACCTGAGGACATCTGGCTTCCTTCTGTTAAAAAGCCAGGAACACTCTCTCGAGGTGAAAAATCCCACAGCTAACTTCATTTCCTATCCCTGGTGGATGCTGAGGATCCTTTCGTTTTGCGGACAAGCCAAACACACGGCTAACATCCCCTTCTCTTTCAGTGCTGCTGCAGAGGAGTCTATTGCAGCCCCTAGATGCTCCTGCTTCACGGGCCTTTTGTGCCATCCTTCAAAAGAAACATCTATTGAAACCCCTGACCATGAAGCTTTTGAGTTTTCCAGTGTTTTCCTCTTTGCCCTTGGTTTCCATGACAGTGTAACCTTGGAGGGGCACAATGCGGGCCAGACCATGCATCCTACACTGACAGCCAGGACCATTGTCCCAGCCCAGGGACTTTGTGTGGAGCTTTAGAAGTGATACTTTCCCCTTTTCCTCTCAAGGCTGTTCTGCCACTCTCGTGCCATCCAGCACAAGCAAGTAGCATCTGCTTTTGCTTTCCAGTGGAAGCAGAAGTGCTGATTGTTGTCTTGCTATGGTGCTGATGTGGACAAAGTAGAGGGGAATTGCATCAGTTTGGTTAATGTTAGTGTCTAGGTAATTCCTAAATGTCTTTGTGAGAAGGCCTCTTAATTGCAAATTAGGATGTAAATTTTGATGAGCTAATCCTGTTCCTAATTCTAAAGACAGTGGGAAGAACTAAGTAACTGGTAACATTTCTCTCCAGGACAGATGGTATCAGGGCAGTATCTTGAACAGTTGTAACTGGAGGTCAGTTGATTTAACAATCATTTTCATCACCAAAACAGGCTGAGGCACAGACAATAATGATTGTACCTTCCAGCTCTCCTTCACAAACAGAAAATGCAACCAAGAGCTGAACAAACCAGTCCTTATGGATCAGGACATCACAGTGTGTTCCGGCGATGACTCTCCAAACCATTGTGAATCTTTATACCAATACCCCCAAATTATCCTGTAAGATTGCGTTGTACCTGAAGTGGGCAACTAGGCTTTAACAAGATTTTAAAATCTTTCTTTCTTTACCCCCAGAATTGCTCGTAGTTAGAAATGTCCAGGGAAGACTACTGTTAAACTTGTGAATGAACACAAAAGAAAAAACAGAATATAATGGTTTTGGATGTGTATTCTCTACATTTCTTGTGAATGTAACATCCTGTGAAACTTACATAGGACTGTGATGAAGAGTTTGGGACTGGTTATGTTTAAATTTCTTGTAGAAAAGGTGGAAAAGGCAGCCTGAGACAGCAGGGGTGCTCACAAGCAGGTGGATACAGCTGCACCAAGTCAGATCTCTGAGCTCTAATCTACCTTGTCTGGATTAAAGAGGAGTAATTTGTTCAACATCTTTTAAGGGAAGAGAGCCAGTTGTGTGCTGTCAAGTAAAATGGTGTGTGGTTGTTTCCTGACTATGATCCATTAAGAGTCTGAGCTTACACTACCAAAGCCTTCCCCTCCCTACAGCAGCCAAACTCATTCCCATTTCCTAGAGACAAAAGGCTGGTGCTTTCCTCTCTAAAGTCACAGCTACCAATGTCTGGAAATAATTTTAAAATTCCTTCACACTATTCAAGGCAGAAGAATTACTGAAATTGTGCTTTAAGCAAAACAGCATTCTTAGGTTGCCAAGCAGTAAACACCAGCTTTGGGAAATGCAGTTAAGATTTCAGCATCTGTTTTGGAGCTGATATTTAACTATTCCATGTTTATTTTAATGCCTGGTTGGCCACTTCCCAGTTACACATATGTAGCACCAAAGCAAGGAGAGGGAGCGAGTCTGTTCTTGAACTGATGCTGCAGGTTAGCTTCCATTCCATTTTTTACTTTTTGTTATATTAAGTGAGTAGGTGTTTGTCCTGTCTGCAGCCTGAATGTGATCTGAGAGGTTTGCAGAACCCTGTGCAGTGGGAAAGCACAGTGTGTTCTTTACAGAGCAATAAGAAGGGCGAGAAGAGAGCACATGTTGTTCCTCTGCAGTGTGTTTTCATGAACACAGTGTTGATACAGCAGTCCCTATAGATAATCTGGGGTGTTTGTCCTGACTTGTGTGGACAGTCCCATGTTCAGCCATGCCCAGGCTGGTTGGACTCTAGCTGACCCTGCTTCCGAGGCTGGAGCTTCTACCAACACACCCTGTGCTCCTTCTGTAGCTCAAGTACTTTTCTTTGCTGGAGAAACCTGTCTTCAGAAATTTTTTGAGTTTCATTTGGACCATCCCAAACTGTTGTGCCTCATTTAAGCTGAAATAATTCATCTGTGGGTGAAACCATCACTGTGGCTCCGTGTGCCAACTGAACAGGTATAAAGCTCTTTGATGATGAAAGGTATTACCAGCATGAAAGAGTCATATTTCAAATCATTACTTAAGAGTAGCGGCATCCTCGGCGTGAGACAGGCAGAATTAAAACATTATTTCTGCCTTTCAGTGGTTAAGAAAGGCAGGTTTGCAGTCCTCAGGTGGCTCAGTTTGCTCAGAAGGAGTTACGTTGGCACTTATAATTCAGCAGCTGCATGTGCTTACTCTTTCTTGAATAGATGTTGTACGGACTTGAACACTCTCTATCCTTTATGGGACGTGAGAAGTTTGGGCAATTGGAACTTTTACTCGCTGTATTACTGATGTTAGTGGGGAGGAGAAGGAGCTGTTGCTGCCTGAATCTCATCTTCTCCTTCTCCTTCTCCTTCTCCTTCTCCTTCTCCTCCTCCTTCTCCTTCTCCTTCTCCTTCTCCTTCTCCTTCTCCTTCTCCTTCTCCTTCTCCTTCTCCTTCTCCTTCTCCTTCTCCTTCTCCTTCTCCTTCTCCTTCTCCTTCTCCTTCTCCTTCTCCTTCTCCTTCTCCTTCTCCTTCTCCTTCTCCTTCTCCTTCTCCTTCTCCTTCTCCTCCTTCTCTTCTCCTTCTCCTTCTCCCTTCTCCTCCCTTCTCCCCCCCCTTCTTCAATGCCAGTTTACATTTTTACTTATCTTAGATATTCAAATAAAACAAAAATCTCAGCTTGTTCTTGTTTATTAAAAAGGAGGTCTATTACTGTTTAAATGAATCACAAAGAAAAATTTAAGAAAGAAAGAATAGCTTAACCTTAAAATTCATGAGGAAAAATAAAACCTGTTATTTATCTTGAGCTCTGTGGACACTTTAGGACCTACCTGGTTCTCTGTGATCCTGGAACTTTTGAGATGATTTGAGACAGTGAAAAGAGATGAAAGAATAGGAACTCAGGAAGAAAATATTTTATTCCTATTTTGCACACAAGAGTGAAAGAGTTCCGGAGACCTGGGCCTTGTTTTCTTTAGGTGACTTCATTTTTTTCCAGAATCAAACAGCACTGATCTGACAAGTTATTGGGATTTTTAAGTGTCTGCTGCGTCTGTCCCAGGTTCTCACAGCTGGAGAGAAGAATTGGTCATAAATGGGCTCAATTGCAGCAATTAAAAATTTGGCCAAAAAGACTAAGGAGTTTGGGATATCCACAAGCCAGGCAGGTACTTGTGGTCCTGTAATTTATGAGCTGTTGCAGAAAAGCAGAGAGATTTGAGTTGCTGTCAGTCTGCCTATTCTCAGATTTCCACAAGCTGTGAAGGAGCCAAGAGACCCAAAGGTGCTGCATGTCCCTGGGTGTCCCTGGGTGCTGGCTGTCTCCTGCTGCCCAAGCAATGACTCTGTTCTGACAACCAGCTTTGGTTTTGTGAGCCCTGTGCCAGGTCCATGTATTCCAGTTGGGAGCAACCTTTTCTGATGTTCACTTAATTATAAACTCTGTAGAGAAAAGGGAGATTTGCAATGATTAAGTCGAGTTCCCAAACTGTTGGGAATGGTGCAGAGGCTGTAGAGTAGACTCCGCTCAGTTTGGAACCAGATTAGTCTCCAGAGTTCATCTTGCTGTAATATTCCTTAAAAACACTGCTGACTTAATTATGACATAGTTAACATTCATCTAGTAATTAATGAGTATTACAGTGTCTGCTGTGGGCTTGACAGGATTCCTACTGTGAGCTCATTTGATGCTGAATTGTACTGTACCATGTGCCATGCTTTGCAAGTCATCAGTCTTAAATGACACTTAAAAATCTCTGACAACCCGACAATCTCCACCTAGGCCAAGGAAATTACAGGATGTCCCAGCACATGGGAAGTGAACAAAAAGGTTGAGTCAGTTAAAGTCCTCATAATGGGCTATTAAATTGTTTCACTGTTCAGCTTCTCTGTAAAATATCAATTATCTCAATGGTTGTAATGTAATCAAAGTAATTAAGTTCCAAAGGCTTGCATGTGAAAACCAGAGCTTTGTAAATGGGAATCCAGCCTCAAGTATTTTAGTTGGTCTGTTTGTGCTTAAAAGTTTCTCCAGATGACTTTTTTTAATGGTGTCATTGTTAGGGAACTGTTATAGGGCTTTGTGTGTTTGAGGTTTAGGTTGTGTTTTAAGCTTGGCTGCACACAACATTTGAACTACTGAAAAAGCAAAACCTGCGTTAGAGCCAAAACACAGGGACGCAGAGACAGGTCTGGAGCTGTGGAAAGCAGGGACAGCTTCTGCTCCATGTCTTAGGCCCTGGCTTCATGTACTTAAGAGTCTTCAGCTGATGGGTAATTGTAGCTTACCTTTACCTAAGTTGTGAACAATGACAAGCTAGTATTTCTAAAGCACTTCAGATGTGGTACTTGAAAAATACTGCTCTCTTAGGTGTAGCACATTCAGGATCCTGCTTTCATTAATGTGTTTTACAAGAGTAGGAAAAAGCTAAAGAGTGACTTATGACAAGAACATTTTCCCTGTTCTTTCTCCTGATGTAGGGAGAACTGTTCCTTTAGTAAGTTTAATTTTGCTTTATTTCAGGAGAGCTGCTCCCTGGGGTTTCAGCAGAACTGAATCAAACACTGTTCTGTTAGGGCCAAATTGACTTTTCTGGCTATGATATTCTGAAATTATTGGTAATTTTGGGGTACATTGTTTTCAACTGTCTTAAAAGGTTCCAACTGAGAAAAGGTGCTAACATCCATATCCAAAAAGTTGACTTAAGAGGGATTGAGTAGCTGGATTTGAGCTATTTTAGGCCATAGATAAGGAAATGGAGTGACCTAATTGTGGCCTTCCAGTACCAGCAGGGGCCTGAAAGAAACATGGAGAGAGACTATTTACATGGGTCTGGAGTCACAAAGGGGAAATGGCTTCACACCGACAGAGAGTATGTTACATTAGATGTGAGGAAGTTCTTCCCTGTAAGGGTGGTGAGGCCCTGGCCCAGGTTGCTCAGAGAAGCTGTGACTGTCTCATCCCTGGAAATGTCCAAGGCCAGGATGGACAGGGCTTGAAGCAACCTGGCCGTGGTGGAAGGTGTCCCTGCCCATGGCAGGGAGTGGAATGAGATGATCTTTAAGGTCCCTTCCAAACCATCCTGTGATTCCCATGAAATCACCTGGAATTTGTGGTAGACATTGTTGTTCTGAAAGCTGCACACCCAAGGTATGTGTGTCCATCTGTGTGCTTCATGTAATGAACTTTGAGAGGTACATACTCACCTCAAGGAGTATTTGTTACTCGTTCAAAAAAGCAGTGAGATGGGTCTTTTACACTACTACTGGATTTATAAGCTACTGGAAACATGCATGAAGCCTAATGGAGAGTTCCTTCACTTGTGATAAGGTAGGGGGAAAAAAGGCAATTTCACAAACTCAGATTATTATTATTTGCATGACAGCACCAGGGCAAATTGTGCTGTTAGAGACAAGAACTAGGCATGCACAGCTCCAAGGAATAGATGGAGAGGAGATCTGAACCATGAAGCTGTTCAGAAGACACAGTGACTTGAGCTTTGTCAGAGTTGCTGAACAACTTTAGAAATAGAAAACTTTAAATAACCTGTTTGCAGATAAGTGTTGCTTCTTCTCTCAGGTCATTAAGAAAATGCTGGATGCATGGCTCCATTTGGAGAAGTTTCCACAGAGAATGAGCTCATGGAGGCAGGGAGATATAGAGAAAGCATTTTAATGCAAGAGCAGAGGGTTTGGGAGCTGGGGAAACAAAAGTAAAACCCAGGAATGCCCATAACATTGCAACAGCCTTGGGGAACTTTTTGTCTTCAGATAAAACTAGTGAAGGGAGTTTGGTCTGAGAGCCTCCTGGAGGCTCTCTGAAATTAGCACATGAACTGCTTCTGCTTCAGTAAACCCTGTACTGTGTCCCTGGAAGAGCTATGGAAATGTGATGCTTCCATACCTCCTTTTTAAATGTAAAAGTAGTTAATTGGTGTGAATAAAGTTACTTGATCAGACTGATTAGAAATTTCTGCAATTGGTTTGAAGAAATAAGTTCTCCATATCCTGTTAGTTCATTAACAGCTTCTGCCAGTTCTGTCCCCTGCCCAGGTCCATGATGGAGCTTGTCCTGTGCCAGGAGCAGTTCCCTCCCTCATGCAGTGGGCAGAGGTCTTGGCCTTGCTCCAGCCTGCCATAACAGGGTGTGATGTTTCCCCAGGTCTCAGGAGCAGTGGCTTGTCCTCTTTCTCCTCTCACTGAGCCAGGCTCCCTGTGTCTGGTCAATGCAACCACTGCTCTGCCCACTGGCTTTTTTCCTTCTCTTGACACACCAACTCAGGAACCTGAGAGTAGAATCTAGAGGCTCCCAGGAATACAGTCTCTTTCCCAATTTCTCTTCATTCCCACCAGTCTTCCCTCAGGTAGAGACAGTTGGTGCAGGAACCAATTAGCAGTTCTTTAGAAGGAAGTGCTGAAATGCTTTTCAAATTAAGTGCTCCAAAACCAGACAAACCACCGTGCTTCAACCCTGTGTGAATGCCATGAAAACCAGAGGTTCCTTATCTCATGGGGCTGCCCTGTCCCTGTACAGAGCAGTGCCACCCGTGTGCAGTGTCACTGGTGTCACAGGTGGGTAGCTCTGCTCTCCTGCAAACAGGGTGTGACAGCTGAGGTCTGTGTGTGGCACTTCCTGCAGGGACCCTCTAACACTCTCTCTCCCACCACAGGTGCATTACTGTTAGGAGGGATCCTCTACTCCTGGCAGTTCCCTCACTTCAATGCCCTGAGCTGGGGTCTGCGGGAAGATTACTCCCGAGGAGGATACTGTATGATGTCTGTCACTCACCCAGGGCTGTGCAGGCGGGTGGCTCTGCATCACTGCTTCGCCTTAATTGGACTCTCAACAGTGGCTCCTGTCCTCGATATCACCACGTGGACTTTCCCCATCATTTCACTCCCCATCAACCTCTACATCTCCTACCTTGGCTTTCGGTTCTACAGAGATGCCGACCGCAGCAGCTCCAGGAAGCTCTTCTTCTGCAGTCTGTGGCACTTGCCAATGCTGCTGCTTGTCATGTTCACCTGCAAGAAATCAGTCCTGGAGAAGGAAGACAAAGGCAATCTACATGGAGGAAGTCATGAGACGGCTATGGAAATTAGATTGCCTTAAATGTCAATACCTGTCGTTCTCATGACACGTCAGGTAGTATATTTTAGTAATTGCAAGGGGGAATCCTGTGGGAATCTTTTTGAAGAAGAATCATTTGTGCCTAGCAACCACTTCATGTGATAATTTTCTGTTTTCTTTTGAAAGGGAATAGTCAGGAGAGCTTAAAGCATTCAGGGCCTTGGGCCCCTTAATTCATCACAGGTTATGATTTAGCCTATGCCAGAAGCACATCACTATGGAATGGCCTTCCAAAGTCCCTGTGAGTCAAGGTCTCTGTCCTCATGGGTGGGTGAGATACCTAAGTTAGGAAGTCACATGTGCACATCTGCCACTGTCAGCACTAGCAGCCTTGGTGAGGCCATCAGGAAGTGACCAATGAATGATTTCTCACCCTTCTCCCCAAGCACCCTTTCCTTTAATTTAAGCTTTGAGGCACATGAGAGGGTGAACTCTTCTCTGAATCTGTGCCATTCCTACACTGGTATTGCACCAAAGCCCTCCGTTTTGGGGCCATTTTTCAATCAGCTGCTCTTCCCAAGGTTCCCATTCACCTCAGTAGATTTTTAGCTCTCATACACCTGGCACAGTGCTAAAGGAGTGAAAAGAACTGTCTTTCAGCACAAAACACACAGGCATTTTAACAGCTCTCCTGTAGCATATCCCTTGGACACACTGAGCCATTCTACTGTATTTCCATGACAGGGAACTTCTGACTCCCATGTGGTTTTACGTCATTAGCGTTTGAGCCCTGTGTGTCAGATCTTCAGCTTGTAAAAATCACCATTACTGTTTCTGACAGAGAGGCTGTGAATTGTGGAGGAGGTGAGCAGCATATCCCAGAGACCAGGGGTTGTAAGGCTTTTCCATGTTAATGTGTCTTATGCCAGCCCATTGAGTCTCTGCATCCTTAGACAAGCTCTGGGCTGGCATCAAGGCCTTGAACTGTGTTTAATGTCACAGTGTGGGTGGTGGCTCAGAAAGGCTTCACTTTGGGGATGATTAATAGGTACGGAAACAAATTTTACAGAAAAAAGGCTGGCGATTTTAATCTAACAGAATGTTCACTTGCTGATGTAGCCACTGTATCTCCAAAGCAATGATGCAGATGGTCACCCAAGAAATATGCATTATCCCTGTTAATTGATACGCTGAAGAACATTTCTGATCACAGTTTAACTTGTCGTCCTGCTTGTCGTCCTGCTGCTCTTTCCTTTCCTGGAGCTGTCTGTGACCTCCTGGTGTGCTCCCAAACACAGCAGCGTCGTGGGCAGACAGAGACATTGATAGTTTATTGCGGTAGTGCCTGTTATGACTTGATGTGTTTTCAAGACAAGATTTCTTTCCTGTATGGAGAGGGACTGGGCAGCAGGATGAGCACTGATCCAAAGATACAGCAATACCTGAAAAGGAAGACACTGTCTCAAGCTTGATCTCAAATAAAGCCCCTCAGGAAATGTCACAAATCTGCCACCACAAGTGTATCACACTGACATAAAACCTTCCCTGGCTGCTCTCATGATCCAAGCCTGGCTCCTGGTCTCAGTTATGCTGATGTAAATCAGGAGTGACACAGTTTAACCTCTGTTTTCTGGCAAAGGTGCTTGCAGGAACAGGGCCACCTGTTTCCATGGTTCTTAAATAACTGCCTGCAAGATTTGGTGACTTGAGTGATTGCAGATGACAAGATGGAGCTCCCTCACTGTCTGACAGACTCCTCTGTGCTCAGGTTACTGTGGGTGACACTTTGTGGAACTGTCTGGAAACTGCGCAACTCCTGAATTTGTTTTAAGAATGCATCCAGTCTTCTCTGCAATAAAGTGCATATTGTCCAAAAGGAAATGAGTGCTCGAAATCTGTTTTAAACTATTCACTTCTTGTTGAAACTCTGGTTGGGTTCAGCTAATTGCAAAAGTATTTGGTAGTTTTGGGTCACTTCTCACAGTAACAATGTTTTTGACCACTGCAAGAGTAAGAACAGCTTGTGAAATACTGATCTATTGTGCAAGCAGCACACTGAAAATAAATCACGTGAGTGGAAAGGGTTTGATGCGAAACCAAAGAATTTGGTCAACCTTTAGATGGGAGATGAACCTTCAAAGAGCAGATGGCTCACAAAAAAACACAGATTTTCCTCCCAGAGGCAGAAAGTGGTGCTGAGGCAGGAGGGTTGTGGGTTTCTCTTAAGTCATTATAGAGACAGGCTTCAGATGGCCTTTCATTTCTCAGCAATTCCCGGGTGCTGCTGAGGAATTCCATTCTGATTAAAGGTCTCAAGGACATGCCTGTGGTTGTGTTCTGAAGAGAGTCATCATCATTTCTTGGGGCAAAATGTGTAACATTCACAGGGTTTAGGGCTGGACAGGAGCTTTGTAATCATCACTGAGTGTCTGCAAAATGCAGGTCACTGGGTTGCACCAGCATCTCCTTGAGGGAAAGCATGGCTTTAGAATCAGTGGATCTGGGATTTAAATATAAGATTATACCTTATTTAAATTTCTTACTTAAAAAGAAACACTTTACCTAGAAAGTGTTCTCAGCTCTGCTGCACATTGGCCATGTGTCAAGTGTGGATGAAACCATATGCTGGCATTTTACTGCCTTTAGGAAATTTTGCTGTTACATGTGATTTGCAAATAGACACCTTGCTAAACTGAAGACTTAGCAAGAGATGGATATTGCAGTAGGTGCTCTCAGGTCTCTTTTTCAATATTGCTGGTGTCACTACAGAAAATGAAAAATCCTGCTGTCTGCTGTCACCCAAGGATGTTTGTGGTCACTGTGACCCTCCAGGGAGGACTAATGCCAGCCACCTTCCCCTCCAGCACTGCTGATATTGCTGCCCAAATCCTGCAGGGAAAGAGGCAGGTGAGGTGCATGAGGTGCCTTGCTGTGCTTTGCACAGGAGATAAACCTGGGCTTTCTGGACCTCAATGCTGGGCTGCGTGAACGTCAGGCTTTGAGGGCTCCTTGAAACTGGAACAGCAGTTCCTGCATGGAAATGCAATGTTGTTTTTCCCTTATCCCATTTGGAGAATATGGTTGGTTGTCACTCTTTATCCTGGTTACTCAGGAGCTCTCCATGAACTGGTTCTGCAGAATCAAAGAATGGTTTGGTTTGAAAGGAGCCTTAAAAACCATCTTGTTCCAACCCCCAGCCATGGAATACCTGTTCTTTATGTGGTAGTGAAAAAAATAGTGGTGTACTGTGTCCCTCCTAGCCCTGGGTCTGCTGGTAGCTGAGAGGGTCCCATCTCAGTGTTGCTGTCACAGGAGGCAGCTCTGAACCACCAGAAACCTGCACTGAAGCTCATGGAGGAATCTGAACCAGTGACTCAAGAGGATGAAGCTGGGTTTTGTCTATTTGGACTTTAAATCTTTTGTGTGGTTTTGTGGATAAAACAGTAACCCTGAGGCTCAGGAGATCTTCATTCTTTCCAGATCTCTGTAGAAGAAATGCACTCCAGCTGTAAAATAGGGATGGAAGTACTTCTTGTTGGTGGAGGGAACAGCTCATGTCTCTGTCAGCCCATGCCTGTTCTGAACAGCCCTGCAAGGTGAGCGCTGCGTAAAGCTTTGAGGAGTTGCAGGGAGACTGGGTCCCTCCTCTCTCCTTTGCTCTGACATTAAGCAGATCACAGAGCACAGCACTGGCCTGGCAGGGTGGTGTGGGAAGCTGAGCTATGTGACTGGGAGTTGCCCTGAGCTGTCAGGTTCACAAGGAGCCTCAGGCCTTGCATGAGCTGCACGTGGTACCCCAGCAGAGGAGACATCCTGGTACCCCTGCCAGGGAGGCATCCCAGCGCAACAGGCATCCCAGCACGGTAGGCAGCTGGTGGAACAAAACGCTCTGCTCTTTGTTCCAGCATGAGTGAAGAAACCCAATCCCTGTGCTCACAGCACTTTCCTTCTCATTTCCCCCACTGGGGTTTTTTTTTCCTCACTTCCTGTATCAATCTCCGATATAATCTGCCCCAACAGAGTCACACATTCACACTTTCCTGGCTCCAGCAGCAGTTCCCACTCAGCCAGGCCATGGCATTTCAAGGCTTACACAAAATGCACATCCTTTTCACTTCTGACAGTCCCAGGAGAGTAGGAATGGAAACAGTGATACTGTTAGGAAACATCATTAGAGATAGAAAGCATGTTGTCCTGGTTGCTCTCCAGAGGTGATTAGATATTCCCACTTCCTTGGAAATGCAGGGTGTCTACAGAACACTTTGCTATTAAAACAGACATATCAGCAATGTTTCCTACAAGCAGCTCTGCTGGAGGTGGTAATTCTATATGGTTCATTGCAGGCTGTCCCCAGTGGCATTTTGAGTCATGGAATTTCTCAACCAGGCGAAGAGCCAGTCCTGGTGAGGGCTCATGGGATGCAGGATGCCACTTGTGCTGCCCATGGGACCTTGAGTCAGTTATTTGCCTCTTGGTGCTGCAATTCCTTCTTCCCATCATGGCAAGGTCAGTGCTGCAGGGTAGGGTTTGTCCCCCAGGGGTATGTGTCCAGCTCTTGGCCTCACCCAAGACAAGTCAGTCTGCTTCCAATGTTCATCATCTCTGTAACAGCGTGGGATTAGTTTGGAGTCAAAGGTTGCAACTATGTTGCGAGTTCAGAGGTGTCATCAGTGACACCCCCCTTCCCTGAGATCTGTCCCCCAGACTGTGTCCTTCTGGGTGATTCCCTTGATGTTTTTTAGTCCCCTCTAAAATAAAAGTACTACAGGCTTCTACAGCTCCAACAGGAGGTCTAGTGAGCTTCAGAGCTGCCTTCTGAACCCTTCTGTTTACAGAATCCCAGAATAGCTGGGGTTGGAAGGGACCTCTGGAGCTCATCTCATCCAATGATCTGCCAAGGCAGGGTCATCCAGAGCAGGTGACAAACATGTTCAGGTGGGATTGGAATGTCTCCAGAGAGGGAGACTCCACACCCTCCCTGGGAATTCCAATGCTCTGCCACCCTCAGTGGAAATAAGTTCTTTCTCGTATTGAAGTGGAACTTCCTGTGTTTTAGTTTGTCGCCACTTCTCCTTGTGCTGTCACTGGGCTCCACAGAAGAGTCTGGCACCATCGTTTGGCACCGTTGTCTGGCACTTCTGCTTTTCTGCTTCCAGACTTTACCTGTTTGCGCTGAAGATTTTCTAGCCTGGGTCAGCACCCCAGGCTACTTTCCAGTATTTCAAAAAAGGACAGTTCATCTGTTTCACAGAACAGGGTTGGCAAAACAAGCTGTTTTCCCACAATGTGGAGATGGTTTTCCTACCACTCCTAACCAGTTCTGGTGTCCCCAGGCCTTGGAGCGAGAACTGACAATTTGGCAGCGGGCTCAGGTTGGTGCATTAAACCATTTTGGGAAGGTGCTGGGTATTTCTCCCAGTGCCTGAAAGGTCGTGGCTCCCAAATGCCTGTTTAAGCATTGCTGACCCTTCCTAAGAGATGCTTTGCATGGGGTGGGCATGGACTGTACTGGGGAGCTGGTGAGGAGTTGCTGCAATGGCCCTTTTGCTTTGGGAGAGCACAAGGACTCAGAAAAAGGTGCTAGAAAGGAGGGTGCCTGATCCTCACCGCTGGTGCTGAAGCAGCTTTGAATTCATGCCTGTGTTCCCATTTTTGTAGGACACCTGACTCAGTCTTGCCCACTGAGTGAGTGGGGTACCCAAAGGGAGGTTTCCATCTGTCTCCAGAGTGTGGACACACTGGAGGACTGGGGCTGTTGGTGGCTGAGGTTTTTTCCCCTGGTTTTGATGTCCCAGATGCATTCTGTGGTCCTTTCTACCCCCTGCTCCCCTTTTAACACTTTCTATTGTAATTACAGATTCCCTTTAATACATTTTTTTGCATGGAATGTGTGCTGTAACACACATTGCCTGTGCCTCTCAAAACTGTGGTTGTAGCCAGACTCTGGTCTTCAAGGGAAACACAGAATTTGGGGAATTGCCTTGGGTGATTGGAAACAGCAGGGATCTGATCTCCTTCACTGACCAAACTGTCCCTAACTGGGACAACTGGAGACATCTTGCCTATCTTCCTGACCCATAAAGCAAGTAGGGAGAAGAAGGAAAAACTCATACCTGCGGGTAGGGTGCACAGAGACCAGGCTATGCTGCCAGGGGATCTCCCAGCCTGGCAGGACAGGCTTCAGTACTGAACTTCTACTTCTGGTGCAGGATTGAACACACAGCACTCAAAACTCATTTGCAAAGAAGTGTCTGGCTCAGAGACTCATCTTTTGTTTTTTTACTCAAGGAGAAAGATCAAGATTTTTTCTGCTGGGAAAGGCTGGAAGATACTTGGGATTTTTGTTTGTTGTTTTTTTATTTTGGTTTGGGTTTATTTGTTTGTTGTTGGATTGTTTGGGGTTTTTTGTTTGATTGGGGTTTTTTGTTTGTTTTGTTTTGTTGGGGTTTTTTTGGTTATTTTTGCCATGGAGAGGAAACACTGCATCAAATTAAAGTTGAAACAGAGATGCAAATAAAGTAATTAAGGCATTTCCTCAGTGCTTCCAGGGGAGCTGCTGGACTGCATCCAGACTGGGGAAAGGAACAGCCTGAGTTTATCAGCTGAATTCCAAGGTTTGGATGGATATTTGTGCTGCAGAGCTGCCAAGGCCATCCCCACACTGAAGCACTCCCAGCAGCACTGAAGGGAAATTCAGGCATGCTAAGGTGAAGCAGGATGGCTGGGGACACGTAGTCACCCAGCAGCAGAAAGGAGTATTATTTAGTTCCCTTCTCCCTCATCTGATTGCTCTGGCCTGGTTCTTACATTGTGCTTGGCTTTCAGTGGGAGCAAGGACTGGCAGGAGCTTTCAGTATGTTGGGATTGAGGCTGATTAACCCTCCTCATCTCAAAAATGAGCATTGGGAAGAGTGTAGTGGAAGCATCTGCAGGCAGATGTTCCCATGCCATCTCTTCCCTGTGCAACTCAGAGCCCTGCACAGGGTGTAGGTCGGTCCTACACCCCCCTCTGGGGCCCAGTGGACCTTGGCCAGGCCAGGCAGTGCCTCCAGGGCTGCCAGTTGATGACAAATGCTTTTGTTTTGGGGTAGGAGGGGATCTGTCTTCTGTGGTGTCACTGCTGCACGGCAGCTCTGGTCACCTGGAGTCACCCAGCGCTGCGTCCCACTCTCCTGCCGGGAGCAGCATCGCCAGGCTTCCTGCAGGGCTTGCTCCGTGGGTGAGGTGAGAAGCCACCAGGCTGGAAGAGGTGCAGCTGAACGAGGTACCTGCAAACCTGAGCCTTGCGGGGGTCTGTCTCTGGAGCCGTGGCCGTGCCAGATCCGCCGTCGGACTGCCCAGCTCAGAGCTCTGGGGACGGCCCGGCGCCGCCTGTGCGCCTTTGTCACGGTGGGGGCTGCAGGACGGCCGCGCTGGACAGACGGCCGGAGGGACAGAGGGACAGAGGGACAGAGGGACAGAGGGACAGGGATTGCTCCGCGCAGCTGCCGGGACGTGCGGACCCAGTAGCGCTTGGCCGCGGTGGCGGCAACTCCCTCTGTTGACTTCTCCCGAAGTTGCATCCCTTCATCCAGCGGTGTCCCCTGGCTCTGGTAATAAATAGCACCTTCTGTGATGTCTGTAGCCCTCGCTAAAGCACAGACCAGGCTGATTATTGCTGCTTTTGTAGCCTTTGCAGAGCTGTTTTTATTTATAATTGCACCCCGCTGGTCTGTTCATAATGATTTTCCTGGCTCCATCCCATGCAGTCCAGTGCTGCAAAGCCACATTTTCATAGTAGCTGTTGTTGGTTTTAATCACTTGTTATTTGGATGATATATTAATAGCAGTATCTCTGTGAAGCTTTAGAATGTTTTCTTTTTCAAAACATTTACAATAAAAGCTAAGTATTAGCCCTAATAACACGTGTTTCCTTTGGCTACCTCCTCCAGTGATGAATCCAATTAACTGAGTGCTCAGTGGAGAGCCCTTCTCACCCCGTCCTGTCCCGCCTCCACCCCAGAGCCTCTCCTGAACCTCTGATTAAAAGGTGTTTGGGACCCCCGTGGGAATAAGGGTGCTTGAAAAGCAGCATGTGGTTGGAGGGGTGTGAGCTTGTAAGTGCCCATGTGCAGACTGTAGGAGGCTGTAATAATCCCAGCTATATGCTACAGATGTTCATTGGGGTCTTGCATTCTAAACCCCAAATAACCCATCACACCTTATTTCCCAGCGAGGAAGGGTGATGAGGCTGGGTTTTTTGATGCTCTTGGGATGAGAAAGCACTAATGAAAACAGAAAAAAAAATGGAGTTGTTGGCTCCTGAGCATCCTGAGCCTGTGGGTGGGGAGAAGTGGGGTGATGCTCTTTCTTTTAGCCATTTATGGGGGAAACCACCCCACCCCCTCCCCCCTCCAGCAAAACCTTTCTTTTCTGGAAGTGGTTTAAATGGAACACTTAACTCACTGGGGCTGGTGCCTTTAATTTCATTCAGAAGGCGACTGTGAATGGACTCCTCATCCACTTCAAAAGGCCATGGCAGTGTGTCCACTGTGGTGCAGGTCATTCATGGACACTGCAGGAGATGTGAAAACATCTGCTAGGTCCTTGCCTGCTCCTTTCAATACAGTTACTCCCCTTGCTAATAATTGTCTGTGTTCTGTCATCTAGAAAGGGACCTTGTGTTCCTCCCAGGTATTCTAATGCTAATTTGTTTAGTTAAAAAGAAGAGGCTAAACAGATGTGAACCATTTGGTTAGGCTGTAGTTCATTTGTTAGGAAGTGCAAAGGATTCTTGGCAAGATATTAAATATTACCTTCGCTGATCACAAACGCTTCATATTTCAAGAGAGGAAGGGAGGTAGGCACTGCACTCCATAAATCAGCCTTTTCAAAGCGACAGAAAAAGGCAAACATTTGATAAATCTGTGTCATTATACTTAGAGATCAAAGTGGGTTTTACATATGTATTTATGCAACTGGCAACCTAGGAGACAATAATAACAAACATAGATCTCTGACAGCTTTACAAAAATAAAAATTAGCTGGTTCTAATCTGTAATTATCTGGGAACTGTGTGAGGTAGGAGGTTGATCACACTAGAGCTTTGTTGAGACAGTGAGCAAATGTTAAGTCATTCATAAAGACAGAAAGTTCCATGGGCAAGAGGTTGCCAAAGCCACTGGGTTGCAGGGCATGACCACTGCATCTGCAGCCCTGGTTTTATCCATGGAGCCCAAATTAGGCATGCAGGGGTTACCAGAGCCAGAGGTCACCAGGGAAAACATCATTTCCCTACATGCCTTGATGAAAATCATTCCTTTGTGATGAAAATACAGAATGATGAAAATATGTAGTGTTGAAAATCATTCCTTTATGATTTTCCAGCAAATTATCTGCAAGGAATCTACCTGAAGAATCCCTGAAGGCAGGAAAATTTCCATCTGTGGGTTTTCTCCTGCTTGCCAGTGAGTTACACTTCCATGTCTGGTACCTTCCATAGCCCCACATGACATTGCTGGTTTGGATGAGCCCTACCACTATTCCCAATGGCTGGTCCACTCTATATAGCTCTGTAAGTACAGGACTGGAGCCAGAGGTTCAGGTAAGTCAGGGAAGAAGCCTGAGAAGATCCATCCCAGAAGAGGTTTGCAGGCAGCAGAAATAAGAGGAAGACTAATGGGAGCTGCAGTGGGTATTGCTTTAATCCAGGGCAGAATTTAATCCAGGGCAGAGGAATTGAAACTTCTCCAAAGCAGCAAGTGCCATCATCACCCAAAAGGAGAAATCCAGTTGTGTTAAAATAATTTCATAGACAAAGCAATGCAGCCACAGAAATTAGAGATGGAGAAGTAGCATTATGTCATCTCTCCTTTCCTTCTGGCCAGTTACTGGGCTGATTTCCTATTCTCTCGTGCTGGTAAAATGACTTCAGCAACTTGGTTTCTGCCCGTTCCCATGGGAAACTTCCACAGTCTATAGATTTCACTGGTAGGAAACTCTTTTTGGCAGTCAGACTATATTTTCCTTTACTCAGTTCTACCACATCACTCCTACTTATGCCTCCTTGGAGCACCCTAAACACTCTTCTCCATTGAAGTCAGTGCAGTTATGCGAGCAGTAAATTTGGCTCGTGGCACTTGGAGAAATAGATATTAAAACCCTAGGGACAAATTAGGGAGCAAGGGGAGGAAGGGCAGTGAGGGAAAGGAAATGGTTTCAGGTTAAGAGAAACAAGATCTCTTACACTGCTATAGAGCAGTGCTGCCCATGGCCCTGGTGGGACCATGCCCAGGACAACACAGCGGGACACTGTGAGAGGCAACAATGTCTCTGGGGTCTCCCTAGGATGTTACAAAGCCAAAGTTGAGGGCTCTAAGGCATTATGTGGAGCTTGGACTTGGGTGCAGAGGGGTTGCATAAAGCCCTGGGCACCTGCCTTGCCAGTGGCTGAGCTGTTTTGAGTCCCAGTGATAGTACCCACAGTCACCCTATGGCCTGTCTCCCCCAGCTGGGATGGCCACTGCCTGCTGGTCCAGAAATCCTGATCCAAGAACACTCACTGCAAACTGTGCCTCTATGTGTTAAAGCACATGTGTTTTTCAGGACAAAATCCCAAATGGCCTCATGCCTTCCCCCCAGTTCTTACGTCACTATTGTGATGTTAGGATAAGTCCAGCAGATGTGTGCAGTGGTGGAGAGAAGGCTGTTGACAGACACACAAGATTTATCCATCAGTGATCCTCAGCTCCTGTGTGCTCTGTAACAGCACAGGGTGCACTGCACGGAACGTGTGTGGCAGAGGCGTAGGGAGGAGACAGCAATAAGGATTTACTAGTGTGGGAAAAAGTGGAATAAAGAAGTGCAGGACTTCTCTTCCTGGGACTCTGCAAGAGGGAGAGGGCTGAGATGGTTCTGTGACTGAGGAACATCTCAGAGTATTGCAATAAGGACAAAATCCCATTATAGATACATAAGGATGGATGAGGAATGTAGAAGTCTCATACCAAAGCCCTGCACCTCAGTGTCCTGGGTGCTGTGTGTTCCCAAAAAGGGGGTGGTGTTTGCTGGTCACTCCTCCCTGGCCAGGTCACTGTACAGCAGAGCACGCCAGGGTTACATGGTCTAGAATGTCTTATTTTCCCATGATCATGCACTTGATTAGCATCATGAAATGGTGAACTTCTTTTCTCAAAACAGAACTTTAACCATGTAAGGAAAACTGCACCCTGTATGGATTAGGACCAAGAACACACTGACTTGATTTTGGGTACCTGCTCCTGTTTATCACATCATCAGGGCTTGTTCCTGCAGAACTCTGAAGTGTGTGACACCTTCAATCTTTCAGAAGAAGGAGCATTCCAGAGCATTTCAGAAATGGCCTCTTCAGTATTAGAAAAATAATATTTGCTACAAGGACATACAGATTTTCTGACTGGGAAGAGGTAAAGCAACAGGGTGAAACTCAGTATCCAGTCAGGACAGGAGAAGTGCTGGAATCTGCTTCCTTGTGTCAGACTCTAGGAAAATGCTGGAAAGAACATGGCTGTATCTGTAGGACACATGGCCTGGGAAGAATCCCCCAGGGTGGATGTTGGTTAGGTAAGCCAACAGACCTCACCCTTCCTCTCTCATCACTGTGGATTTGATCACAGAATCACAGAACAGTTTGGACTGGAAAAGACATTAAAGATCATCTCATTCCAGCCCCCTGCCATGGGCAGGGACATCTTCCACTAGACCAGGTTGCTCCAAGCCCCGTCCAGCCTTGAACACTTCCAGGACTGGGATATCCACAGCTTCTCTGGGCAGCCATCATCTTGGTTTGAAGGCCTGATGGGTTCTCTGCTTTCTGCCCTGGTTTAACAAGTGCATTTTACAGAGCTGGGCACTCTCCAGGCCCATCTCAACAGTGCTCCAGTAAGTGCTACCCTCGTCAGGAGCTGCACCTTCTCAGTGCCACCTGTCTAATCAATAATCGTCGAGAAATAGGATATGGAAACTGTACTGATGCAGCTCAATTAGTTATTGATTAACCAGCCAGCAAGACAACCACCACTCTGATTCTAGGGCACGGAGCAAACCCAGCTGTGAATTTTTGGTTGTGCCCATTCCTTTCTAACTCTCTTCAAAATTTTTCTTGCCCTATGCCCCCATCTGTGGCCACAGCACACATGCTTCTGCCACAACTGCTGCCTGAGGCATGTTAAGCAAATTCCAGGAGGCAGAAGCAAGTGTTGAGTCTAGCTGGAGCCCTGCTCTTGAGATGGCAGCAGGAGTGGAGGTGACCTGTGTTCTGCCAAGCAGCAGGCAGGCTCCTGCTGCAGGCAGTGGGTCAGTCTGGAGGGTAGAGCCACAACTGGCTCCCAACCCAGTGGACAAAACCTCTCTCACCCACACTCTGTGTTCCAGGCAGAGCCCAGCCCTCCTCCTGATGTACCTCTGCATGGATGCTCTTTCCGATCACTTACCCATTTGCAGTTCCCAGGGGGAAAACTCCTGACATCCAACTGTTGAAGATACAATTCCAGTAAAACCTGTCTTGGGGCTATTTTTCTTAAAAAGCCAATCCAACTTTTACAAGCTACAGCTGACAAATATTTAAGGCTTAAACCAATTTTCTGTGACATTTTGTTGACGTTATCCTGGCTGGTGCTGGGGGATGTAAGGAACAAGGAGAATTATTCCATCTGAATGGTTTCCCTGTTAGCTTATGTGTGTGGGAATGTGCAGTGGAGCAACCCATGTGTGGAAGCAGCAGATTTTCTATTTGAAATTGTACGAAACACCAAATGCAGAGGTGAGTAAACCTGGGTGCAGGAGAGGCACGCATGGAATGATGGCTGTCCACAGCTGTGATTCATGCATTGCTGGGAACTGTCCTCTTTAATTCCCTTCATAATTACCCACCTGGGCCAGCTGGCAGAGCTTTGCCAGCACACAGAGGGAAACTGAAAAGCAATTCCTCCTTCCTCCTGCCACAGCTTGGCACCTCCATCTCTGCTTGGTTTGGCATCACCCTTCATACCACAGAGCCCAGCAGTGCCACCTATTTTATCTCACTGCAGAGAAACATTGGAATTGTTTGCTGTTGACGATGTAGCTGAAGTACAAAAGTTCTCCTTGTGTCATCCCAAAAATCTGCTTTGCAAATACCTGGTCCTGGGGAGAATGAGGATGAATGACACTGGTACTGATGGAGATTTGGGTGGCCCAAGCTCTGCATTAACCCACTGAGCAGCTTTTAGAAAGTCATACACCTCTCAGGATCTTATTTCTCCTCTTCAATCTGCTTGGTTTAATTAGTTTGTAAACTCCAGTTTGTAGTTTCAGATTATTTTACAAGATTCTCACACCACAGCCAGTGTGATGGAAACAGTTCACTTTTGCACAACAATTCAGGAATTGATGTACACTTGATTATATGAATAAGTCAGGATAATACTGCTGCTTCTGACACATAAAATAAAGGATCTTCATGATGAAAAGATTCTTCTCTTGTTTGGGAGAGAATTTAAAAATAAAATAAAGAGGTTTCAGCAAAACCTTACTCTAAGTGCTCTGAAAACAGCAAAGTCTGTACAAATGTTTATGAATCTTTTAATAAAAACATGATAGAAAAGCTGCACAAATGCATTGGAGCTGTAAGCTGTGTGATTGCTGTGAGAATACTGGCTAAAGCACTTCTATGGAATGTGCAAAACCCCCATACTTGGAGAATGCCAGAGTGTTCTGATTCTGGAAAGGAGGGTCCCACAGCTAATGGTATTGCGGGAAGTATCTCCTCAGACAGATGCTCTTAGTTTGCCTTTCAGGACCTGTTCTGCTGGCTTCGGTTTCTGTGTTACTCCCATAATGTGGACTATGGCAAATCTCACCAGGAATTTTCACAGGCATGAATTTCAGAAAATACAGCATGACAGAAAGTGCAGCTGGTTGAAAAGCCAACTCATCAAAAGAATAGGCAAATCATAGTATCACAGAATAGTTTGTGCTGGAAGGGACCATTAAAGGTCACATAGCCCAGCCCCTACCATAGGTGGGGACATCTTCTGCTGGACCAGGTTGCTCCAAGCCCCTTCCACCCTGGCCTTGAATGTTTCCAAGGATGGGCCATCCACAGCTTTTCTGGGCAACTTCAGCAAGTGTTCTATCACCCTCGTTGTAAAAAAAATTCTCCCTAATATCTAATCTAACCCTTCCCCCTGTCAGTTTAAAACCATTATCCCTTGACTGTGGTAAACGGTTTGTCCCCACCTTTTTTATAACCCCCCCCTTAGGTACTAAAAGACCACAATAAAGTCTCCCTGGAAACCTTGCTATCCTAATGTTTGGGGGTAAGGAGGAGAAAGGAGCGACATGCCCCCAACACCATAATGCCTCCAGTGCCTGACCCCCAGCTGGCGATTCCCTGCAGCCGTGGGGGCACAAGGCACGGGACACCCCTGCATGGCAGCGGATTTGCAGCCCCCGGACCCCTACGGGAGCGGCCCCGGGAGTGCCCAGCGGGCCCGCGGCAACCTCGCCACGACGGCGGGCGACGAGGCCCCGCCCCGACGGGGCCACGCCCCCGCCATCAGCCAATAAGCGCGTCCTATGCTATCTTCGCCCCGCCCCTCCTTATTATGCGAGAACCCTCGGCTGTGATTGGCTGAGGGCTCCGCCCGTCCCCCGGGCTCGCGCCCCGCCCCGCCGCTGCCTCTGCCTGCGCTGCCGGCGGCGGGAGACGGCGCTGGGCGGGCGGCGGCGATGGGGCCGTGCTGAGGCTCCGCGGGTGCCCATGAGGCGCCGGGCAGAGCCGAGCCGAGCCGGGCGGGCTCCAGCCATGCTTCCCGGTCCGCCCGCGGGCACATGGGGCAGCGCTTGAACCGCTGCCTCGATGTCCCCGTTGCGTTGCCGCCGCTGAGGCGGAGGCTACTGCTGCTCTTCATCATGCTCTTCCTCTGGCTCTATATGTTCTACTCGTGCGCCGGCTCCTGCGCCGGGCTAACGACCCGCGGGTCACCCGCACCGCCCCGCGTCGCCCCACCGCTGTTCCCGCTGCTGCCGGGAGAGCCGGGCGAGGAGAGCAGCCTGGAGGAGCAGCGGGCAGCTCCCGACGCCGGCAGCCCCATCTCCAGCTTCTTTAACGGCTCCGGTACCAAGCGGCTGCCGCAGGCCATCATCATCGGCGTGAAGAAGGGGGGGACGCGGGCGCTGCTGGAGTTCCTACGGGTGCACCCCGACGTACGCGCCGTCGGGGCCGAGCCTCACTTCTTCGACCGCAACTACGAGCGGGGACTCGCCTGGTACAGGTACGGGCCGGGCCAGGGCGGGCAGCGGCCCCGCGGCGGGACGGGGCTGAGCGGTGTCCCCGCCGTCCTGCGCTCGCCGTCCCGGTGCGGGGATGCGGCCGTCTCGGGCTCCGGAGCAGCAGGTTGGGGAGCGCCAGGGGCGATGAGTTTAGCTATGATTCCACTAAATGCTTACCCCCGAAAAAGCAACCCCTAAAAATACAATAAACCCAGAGCACAACTTGCGGTCCCCGTTAGCCCAGGCGGCGGCGGGGCGTCTGCAGGTTTTCCGCTAGCCAAACCGTATTTAATCTCTGTATAAAGATTAAATATTAATTTAATAATTTGAAACACTCTTATTTCGCTGTGCTTCCAGGTCTTTTGCTGGAGAGTATTTTTGCTCCAGCTCAAGGTGCAGCTGCGGGATGACTGGTGTGTCTCCCGGGTCTGCATCGGCTGGCGGGCGGTGCACTCAACGACCGCACGTTTGCGGGTATTTTGACCCGTTTGGTTTGTTTTTTTTTTAAACCATTGGAGTGGGATTTGACACGTTATCTTTTTTCCCCTTTTCTGTATGGGGGAGGCGAGGTGGGGAGGGTTTACCCGTTTGGGAATTTTTTGACACTTTTGGAGAGGGTTTGACCCGTTCCTGTAGCGCTGCCTGGGACTGGCAGGCGGCAGTTTCAGCTAAAACTTCCTCATTCGCTCCCTGCGTTTAGTCTCCGTTAACTTTCTCCTACCCCGTACTCATCTCTGGAGCTGATCGATTGCCCGAGGTCGCGATCGCCAGCCCGGCGCTGGACGGCGGGAGCGGTGTGGGGTGTAGTGGGAAACGGGCGCGTCGGGAACGGGATGAACCCTTTGGATTGGGAGAAAATTATAAATTTCTGGCTAGCATCTTGTAAGGATGGTTGTAATTCTAAGTGTTTTTTGCGAGGAGCAGCCCGGTCCGGGATGTCTGCGTGCGGGTGGGCTCGGCGGAGCGGGCGGCGGTGGGTGCGGAGGAGAAGAGCGATCGGACACCGAGCGAGGGGCGACTCCGGTTTCGGTGCCTTTCCCGGCCTTTTCCGATTGAAGTTCCTTATCAGGAGTACTTTGAATATGTTTTTCTACTGAGTGTTTACAGGAATGCTAAAGGAGCAGAGATGGAAACTTTGAAGCTAGATGGCAGCTGTGAAGTTACGAATTGTAACCTCTTTGTAGTCTTGAAACTCCCACCAGGCAAGTCCAATTAGGTTTATGTCTCTTTTTTTAATGTTGCCATCCCTCACAGTTAGTGAAATGAGTGCAGGATAAGATCTGATGAGGAGGAAGTAATTTTTGAAAGCTGTTTCGTTTTAAGAAATTCTGTCGTTTCGGTGTAGGATGTGGTGTGTTATCCCACAGCAGCCCAAATGAAACCTTTGTAAATTCAACTGAGTTTTAAAAAGTATTCATCTCGCATTTTGAAGGAGAACTTGCATATAACAGAGCAGAAAACCTGTCAGGATTTATTAGCAAAATGGTGTTGTATGTGTTGAACTCTGTTTTTAATTAGGCACCTAAATTAGACCATAAAATGGTTGATTAATCTTTTACAAGTAGGAGGTGGAGGGGAGAAGGAGAGAATAATGCTTATGATTGAGTTCATTTGTTATCCCAAATGTAGTGGGTGAAAGCCAATATTTAAAGGATACACATTATTTTTAAATTTGGAGAACAGGTATCAAAGTTGTGTTTAACTTCCTAAGGCTTTACCTTATCAGCTGCTGAATTTTAAGCAGTGCGGGCCCTGTCCCTGCAAATACACTGTAGTTTTTCATTAGTATCTTTGCAAAGGGGCTGTTTTAGCTGAAATCTGATAAATCTTGAGGTCTGGATGGTGATGCTCTTAAGCAGCAAGAGTAAGTTATGCTGGAAGTCTTGGAATCAGTCGTGTGTGTTTCATCCCGAAGATGTGAGTGTGTCTGGTTGTCTGTGGGATTCAGACCTAGGTCAGTTAAAGGGGACTAAATAATGCAGAATACTTTGGGGAAGATGAAAACCAGACAAGTTGTTATATATTGTGCATTATTTCTAACTTAATTAGAATTAAATGCAAAAGTTTGTTCCTATAAATTTTGTCATTGGAAGTCAGATCCTATACAGTAGTAACTCCAAGCTCTTGCTGATTTCAATGAATCTTGGCTTCTCAGTACTTCTCAAGAAAATGTTTATTTCTCCCAGACATAAATGAGGCTTTTATTTATTATCTTAGTATTAATAAGGAGATGTGTTTATATTTTCTTGTTACTGGTTCAGTACAGTTCAGTACAGGATTAATGATGCTATGAAAGGTGCATGGTGTCAGCATCACACAGTGAGCTGGGCAAGCCTCATCTCTATTTTTCAGATGTTTTTGCTCAAATCAGCTGAACTTTGGAACTAGGGGAGTTACTGTGTCCTCAGCACCCAGAGTGCAGTGTAAATCCAATTGGCTAGGTTTGAAAAGATGAAGATGGAATTTTTGACTCGTGTCTCATTTGAACTGTGTTTTAGCTAACTGGCTAAATTTGTTTGTATTTGTTAGGAGTTTTTGTTTAAGTTGTTCCTACCATCCAAAATCTCTTTTTTCAGATTTTCAAGATACAGAGGCATCAAATTTACTTGTTTAGCTTGATGAATTCTTATTTTTGGAGGCGACTCTGATTAATCCTGTTTAACTACTTATTTCTGTCTGAAGTTTTCATCTATTGAAAATAATTTTAGAAGGAGGGAACACAAACTTGCTCCATTTTCTGTCAAGTGAAATGAAATATGTTGGTTTGTTGCTGTAGTGTGGAATGCAGAACACCATCAAGTGGTGCCAAGTATCATTCCTGAGAAGCAGAGGGAAAACAGGAAAAATTAAATGCTTCTTATCAATAGTGAGGTAACTAAAATTTAATGGAAATAACTTATGTAGGCACATTGCAGGATTTTTCCCCCCCACCCTAATAATGAATACAGTATGTTAACTGCTTCTACTGAAAATACATACCATGACAGAGGATAAATGGGATCCAGCCACTATTACAAACTAATTTTATGAAGTGCCTTGAATTTTTGGATAGTAGAGAAGCTCTCTCTTTGTGGCAGTAGGGAGTTCAGCTCCACAGCCTGTGTCTGGCTGAGTGGTCTGTAGGGATGTTGTTCTCTCTGGGGTTTACTGTAGAGCTTGGTGGGGAGGAAAGAAATGCTTCTTGTAAGCCTAGAAAATCAGTTGTTGAATTTCTTTTATTTTCTTCATTTGATTGAGCAAATGCAATGATGCATTTTGAAATATCCTAGGCACTTGAAAGCCTGTTGTCTTATAATTAATGTAAGAAAATGATTGTCATTAGTGTTACATGCTTTGGGTTGTTCCTTTTTTTATTATTATTTTCAGCCCAGTGGGCTGTAATGCCTAGTCCCTCCTGCCTTGGGCTGGGCATTGCCAGCCCTACTCAATGTCACTGATTTATATTTCAAGTCTGCAGCTCTCTGCTAGGAGCCCCTGTGCCGTGGCTGTGCCGGCTGTAACTGCAACAGCAGGACTAGGCTGATCTCCTCTGCCTCTAGCACCAGGGAAACCTCTTGTCATTTTTTCTTCTTTTCTCTTATGGAATATTCTTAAAATGCTGGTGCTTTGTCTTCCCACTACTCCTAAGTTGCCTTAGTTCATTCTCCTTGCTGAGAATGGGTGATTTGTATCAGCAAGATCATGCCCTGTGGTCTGGTGGTGTGTGATAAGCTATTTCAAATATGCATTTCTTAGACTCCCAAATTGCTTGAACTTTGTGCAAAGTGATGCTTGTCAGCAATTCCTGAATTGGGAGAAACTTCCTTATTTTTTTTTCTTATTTTTCCCCATAAGCCTCCTTTTTTTCCCCCAAGGAATGTGTGGGGGTACAAGCTGGTGCTTACAATCAGCCAGGCTGGGAGCAAGGGAAGAAAAAGGAAATTACGGTCAAATTTGGGGTGAAAGCCCTGATGAACTGAATCTTGAGCAAGGCAGGATTTTGCCCTTGTGTTTGGCCATTCTCTATAAGCTCAGCTTTAGTGAAGGTTTTATACCTCCTGCTTAATTGCTTTCCCGGTGAGGCATGGACCTGGCAGCGCAGAAAGAACTGTGGTTGGTTTCTACCAACTGTTACATGGTTTATTTGCCCCAGGAAGTTTGGGAGCAGTCCTGATACTCCCAACTGGAATTTGGGTGCAAATGACTGCATCTGAGCAAAGACAGGTTCCTCCACTGTATTCCCATGAGTTGTGCTGGGTCAGAACAAACATATCCTAAAGGACAGTTGTGTTCTCTGGGAAGGTTTTGCTAAATGATTTTGGTATTTACTTTTCTTGATGTGAAAAAAAAAATTAAAACTCAACTCTTGACCTTGCATTGTGTTGTACTTAAGCAAGTGGGGACTTTTAATGGTCCCCTCAGAATGTGCATGGAGTTGAGTGCCCCCTTGGCCACTGCAGTGGCTCCCTACACTTCCAGAACTGCTGTGTAACACTGGGAGGAAAATGGCCCCCAAAAAGAAGGGCTGGGCTGCTATAATCAGTCAGCAAGGCCCTTGTGTTTGCATGGGATCATTCCTTTAGATCTGAGGAGGGTTGAGTTGTTCAAACAGATGGCAAAGATTATTCGTGTTGCTGGGGTTTCAGTGCACTGCTCTGTTTCAAGCATGTTGCCCGATATGACGCACGTGACAAGTTCTTCCCAGCACGACTCTGGGGGGAATGACATTGTCTGTTGTGATCAGGTTTCATAGCCTCACCTGTTGAGCTGCTGAACTTTTCAAAGTTGACCAAGCATTGGGGGTGACGGATGAGGATGGTGGATCTGCCTGGCTAACCGTGTTAGCGCAAGACCGTGTGGCCTGCTGGGAGCATTGTGCTCCGTGGCATGAAAATGATGGGAATGAAAACCCATGGGCTCAGCTCTGGGTTTGGGATTTATTATTTTTTTTCTTTTCAAGTGGGCCATGGCAGGTGTCTGTAACACACAGCAAGTGTTGGATATCTCAAGGCACTTCCAGGCAAGGCTTTGTTTTTAAAAGCATCCAGCAAGCTCTGGGCGCAGTGGCTATAGAAACTCTACCCAAACCCCTGTTCTTTGGAGGTGTATTTGCAATCTATCTGATGATAGGAATGTCCTGTATTTGGGCCTCTCTTGTTGAGCTGCTCTGTTCACTTGAGTCTGGGTTTGGGGCTATTTACCCATCCCAACTTGGAAGAAGTCTAATTTAGTGATCGTTCAACGCGGGATTCATGCTTCCTGGTGGTGTGACCATGGGTGACCAATGGGTTCAGGTGATAATGAATGGGCCAGGGCCATGTGGGATGGGTAACCTATGGGTTCAAAGAACAACAAATAGTGGGGCACAGTGTCTCAGTGGCATAAATGGTGGGTCAGAGGCTATCAGCTACTACCTGTTGTCCCCATGTGGTGTGTGAGGATGGGCTGGAGAGGCTTCTTCCTTGGTTTGTGGGAAATGACTAAGTGCTGTGCTGGGTTCTGACTTGCTGCTGCTGACTCTATCGGGTCTTGCCCTAACTGTTGCAATTCCAGGTCTTTCAGCAGCTTGCTGTGTCTTTAATTAGCTTGCAAGAAACACCATGTGCTTTCTAAAGGTGCTCAGCCCAACAGCAGACAGAAGGCAACAGAGTAAATGGACCTTAGCTTTCTTAATGGAAACCAGGGGTCCTGTGATGAAAGATACTGATTATCAGCAGGCTTGGAGGAAAGGTGGGGGGAATTCAGGACAGGCATTTGTGGTGGTGTAACTTTGCCATCAGGGAGTTTCTCCCAGTCTGAAGGAGGTGAGAAGGGGTGCAGAGACAAATGAGGAAGGGCATCACATTGTGCCATGGGTCAGTTGAGGGGAAGAAATGGGGGTCAGGAGCACAGTCCCTCTGTCTCCATCTAGGGAGAGCATGGTCTACTTGGCTGGGATGTGCAGTGTACCTTAGTTCCTTCATAATCGTGATCCAATGGGGACAATCTCTCCTGGTGCCATGCTGGCTTGAGCATTTCCCATAGTGGTTTTCCTCTTAGGAATAGCACCGAAGGAGGAGGAAAATGAACTCAGTGATGATGATTTAGCATGTGGTGCCCTTGTACTGGGAGGGTCCAGAGGTGAGGAGGGAGTTTTGGGAGCTGTGAGCTGGCTTGCTTGGCTGCCTGACCTGTCTTCCTGGCCCTGTGGCCACAGGAATCATTCAGAGAAGACCAGAAACTTGTGTGTTTAGGATTTTAGATGATGTTGGTGGGAATGTTAGAGGAAAATAGGTGTACAGGTGCTTCTGGCAGATCTCACACTGATTTCTGGTAAATGGGTAATTCAATTTTAAAAATTTTTCCATCAAGATATGTGAGCATGGCAGTTCCCTGCCACATGGTGGCTAGGGAAGCTTTATTTAGAGAAAAATAATTCCAGGTTCTTCTAAATGCTTTACATCTACGTTAACCTCCTTGGAAACACCCTGGAACTAGCCTGCTTCGAAAGCAAAGCAATTTTGTTTTCTCCCCTCCTTACAGAAAAGGGAGGGAGGAAGAACATCTGTACAGAGGGATGCTGTGACCTAGCCCTGGCATCAAGGGAGTCATGTCTCTCTTTGGCAGCAGGTCTGACACAGAGTTTAATTTGCAGCCTGTCTGGGATGCAGAGCTGCATGGCTGACTGACCTTGCCCTTGATGTGTCTTGTACAGTATCACACATAGAGCCTGGCTTTGCTATCCCTGTGCTGGTGGGTGTCATCCTCCCTTGTCCTGGTCTTCTTGTGAGTGTTGTACTGATAAAATTCCACAAGTCAAAATTGAAATTTGGCCAGTCTTCTCTGCTGGTGCTGCTGGGGATTTCTGCGAATCCACAAGGTGGCTGGTTTGTAGTAAAAGTGAGCAGTTGTAACCTTTCCCTGGAACTGGCACAGACTTTGCATTCCTGTCAGTGCAGCAGGCAGCTCTTCCAGAATAAAGAGAGAATTACTGTGTGGGGGCTTTCATTTTATATGCCAATGTACAGCATTACAGCTGGATGTGCACATTTGATAGATCCTTCCTAAGAGTGAGCACAAGGCCAAATTGCATTGCCACAAACATGGTCTAACAGTACTGAGTATGACTGTATTCTGCTACACCAATTCCCTTTAAAAAATACACTTTTTCATGTGGGAGGTTGGCTCTGATGAGGAGATGAGTCCTCAGCAGTGTGTGGTGACAGAGGCTGAACCAGGTCCCCGATATGACTGTGTGGAATGCAGTCCAGAACCCTGCTTAGCAAAGGGCTCCTAGATCAGACCCTCAGCATATATCCATGTGAATGTGCAGAACACATCCCCACAGAACACAA